>NW_026099600.1:44752-72012 GCF_025091365.1 Daktulosphaira vitifoliae | reverse complement strand
CACTTTGACAACGGGAAGAAGACTACGGTATCATTTGCGGCGGAATGTCGTCGGGCGTGCGGCGCTTGCTGGACTTTGCACCGCGGCTTAAAACGACGCGGGCCGTGTCAATTACAATAAAAATTTGTTATATATATACATAATTGATGACACGCGCGCGTCTACGGGTTAGAAAATATTGTTGTCTACGAGTGGTGAGCGGGGTGGGGCGAATGCATTACAACAGTATAGTCTCAAGGTCATACACGACGGGATACGCGACATAATAACACGTGCCGCGTGGAGTTACAAACTTACAAACGANGCATTACAACAGTATAGTCTCAAGGTCATACACGACGGGATACGCGACATAATAACACGTGCCGCGTGGAGTTACAAACTTACAAACGACAAACAAACAACAAACAACAAACATACACGTGAAACCAATATAAGCGTGTTAATAAATTAGAATTCGCCAAAAGAAACGCCGAGATTTATGGAGTCAGGGAGAAAATTATATTTATACAGGGAGACTTCAAAATTGCAGAAACTTTGAAAAAATATAAGCCACAAGTCATAGTGACGTCTCCCCCATGGGGCGGCTCATCGTATAAGAAACACGAAGTTTACAGTCTCGAAAAGCATATGTGTAAAGACTGCGAAGGAGGCGGTAGAAAACTCTTCGACCTGCTGAGAAGTATTGCACCCGACGTAGCACTGCACATACCTAAAACTACAGGTCGAAACGAGGTAAATTATTCTATTTTCTATAGGTAAACCGCAATTGTAGTCAATGTTGAATAATTAATTTTCTAGTTAATACAATTTGGAAAATTATTCGACCTCAACATGGAAATTCAACACAATTATATCGACGAAAGACACGATTCGATAACTGCGTTTTTCGGTCGATTTTTCAATATGAACACGAAATTTTTATCTAACGACAATAAACTTTATTCAACTCAAGACCGACTTAACCAGTACAAGAACACCGTAACTCCGAAAGAAACGCAGCCTAAACAGTATGGCACAGTGAACACAGATATTAACCCATATGAAGTTAAAGTAAAATACTGCAAAGAACGAAATCTCAGCACTGAGACCTATACAACAAAAGACCTATGTACTAAGAAANAAAACGAAATCTCAGCACTGAGACTTATACAACAAAAGACCTATGTACTAAGAAAC
This sequence comes from Daktulosphaira vitifoliae, assembly GCF_025091365.1. Classification (NCBI taxonomy): domain Eukaryota; kingdom Metazoa; phylum Arthropoda; class Insecta; order Hemiptera; family Phylloxeridae; genus Daktulosphaira; species Daktulosphaira vitifoliae. The sequence goes on along the minus strand of NW_026099600.1, from coordinate 70,833 downwards.
CAACATTAAAACTGGACGAGACGCAAAAAGCTAGTTATTTTAATTATCATACATACAATCTTTTATTACTATAATTTTTCCACAGATAATGATAGTTCAAAAACGAACGAAGAGGTGTTATCTTGTACACTCTATGGAGAGTAAAAATTCTGTTATCACCTTGTGCGATAAACTACTCGAAATGGAAAATAACTTGAGACGCATCCAGAAAGTTGAAAAGTACGACATGTGCATGATATTTTTTGACGCTGAATGGTACCGTGGGAAAATTATGGACGAGACGAACGATGGTATGTTAAAAATTTACTTGATTGACATAGCACAAATAATGTTGTTCAACCGAAAAGAAGTCTATGAGATGCCAAAGCACTTTGAAGGAGAGTCTTTATTAATTGAAATTGTTGTAACACCTCCGCCAAAAGAAATGCTAACTACTGTTTATGCTAACGTAGAAGCAATAAAAACTATTGGACTGAGTACGGTGGTGAAACTGATTTGATTATAAATTACTATACTACCTTATAACTCCTATTAATTTGCATTCGACATTCAATGTATATATTCCTTAACTTTGTTAACAGAAGATTACGGGCTGTAATGATGTCTTTTTATATTATATATATTTTTTTCATTACGTTTATTATGAACTATTTGTATTTTCATAACTAATCATCTTATTGCTTTGTTTATTATTTATATATTTGCTTGTTGTTACATTTTCATTTTTTTTTTTTTGCTTTAGTGTTAAATTTTTTTGTTCACTTATCTGTTTAAATCAAATAAATTTATTTGACACTTATAAAACATTGTTATCATCTAATTTTATTTTACTTATTTTGTACGTCAATTAGTTTCAATTGTAAATCGGTTAAAAAATTGCAGATCATTAGTTAATAACTAAAAGTATATGAAAATTTCTTATTTAGCCCTAAAAAAATAAAAACGTATATGTTCTATTCTTACCGTTGAAATTGTTAATTTATAAATCGTTCATTGTAAAAACATAAAAAAAATTCATTTAACCGTCGTTTTAAATTTAATTTTTTAATTTGACGAAAATTAATTGTAGACCATTTATTGGGACGGCCTAAAAGACGGACCGTCCGCCACGGACTTCCAAAAACTTCCAGAAATTTCCAATATATTCCAAAAAATTCCAGAAAATTATAATACACATAATATGATTTGGTGGGGATATATTATATCCATACCACATCTTATGGTGGGGATAAAATATATCCCAACATATATTATGGTGAGGGTGGGTTAATTATATATATTTAAATACGGTAGATATATTATAATAACTACCGATGTACATACTATTGCCCACCTGCTGCGCCTTGTCCGTCTTCTCGTCCGTCTTGTCGTCCGACTTCCAGTTTGGAACTCCTGTATATTGTCAATATAATAACTACCGATGTACATACTAATGACTGTCTGCTGCGCCTCGTCCGTCTTGTCGTCCGACTTCCAGTTTGGAACTTCTGTATATTGTCAATATAATAATAATTACCGATGTACATACTATTGCCCGCCTGCTGCGCCTTGTCCGTCTTGTTGTCCGACTTCCATTTTGAAACTGCTTGTATATTGCAATATAATAATAATTACCGACGCATAAGCCACTGTCCGTCCGCTGCAGCGTGTTTGCATTGCCGTCCGATCTTCTCTAAATTTCTATTTGGAGCTACCTGTGAGACAAATTCATTCCGCTGCTTTACTACCCGTCTAGTAATATTTACTGTATTTTTTCCCCACTAAGACTGTTGCATCTCTGTCTACAGATTTTTATTATCGTCTTTTTACATACGTAGTATTCATGAAACGCGCTGTGTGAGTGCCTGATAATTCATATACTGCCTATACGTATTTATACGGTTACTTAATTGAGCGTTTAGCCTCCTCTTTAATATTTATTATATATTTCTATTTTACTTATAATAATAAGTTATTTTAAGTAATTAAAAGTTATAATTAATTTTAATAATATCATTAATGAAGTTTATTTTTATTTCAGTCATAAAACCACCAATTATTATAAAAAATTTGCTATTACAAACAATTAATCGTGTATGATTTTTACAAATTGTGTTGATATTTGTTGTGGTTTATTAATATACCTCAAATTTTTTTTAAAATTATTCCTGGACGATATTGTTTAGACTATCATTAGTTATTTTAGTTATTTTACTCAGACAAAGGTTCAATACGAATAAAAAAAATTCCTACTATTAAAAAATTTCATTATTTTTATTAAAAAGCTATTCAATATCGAATCTAACTTACTTACGACATACAAATAAACTATAAATTCGATTAAATGTGTTGACTAGATTTATAATTATTACAATAGGAATAATAAGTAAATAATATATACATATACACAAAATTGACTTTTTAAATGACAACTGTTCCATGACGGTTCATCTCGATGATCTGAGCATCGTGATTGTTGCTGTTTTTGAAAACTTTAAATATAGAACTAAAACCAAGAGAGTATCTATTATAGAAGTGTAAAATGTCGTTGAATACGATAAACTGAAGATGCTGACGATCATATACGTAAAAATATTTTTTTTTAATTTTTCAGATAAGTCATTTTATTTGTCCTACTTTGCGTACAATTTTTTTATGGACGACTAATCCAACTCCCGCTTTTTAACTTTTGAATGTTTAATGAACTCGGTACGGTTATGTTTTTCATGATCCAGCAACAGTCGTCTCCAATAGGAGAACCTTAAATGTACAGATTGAAATTCCGAACTGACGTATTCACTAGCAGTTAAATAACTAGCCTTAGTGTACGCTCTACATTTGGAATCCAGCCATAGCTTCCCGGAGTTTTCAACTGCGATTTTTTTTTGAAATTGTCTTTTGGGGCAGCTGATCGTAAGTACAGTCAATTTTGAGTTATGAACATACTAGAGTCGATCAAAAAAAGTCGATATCGAAATTTTAATGAAAATCATTTTAACTTTATTATATACATTAAAATAGGCATTTTGTGAAAAAATGAGATTTTTTAAAAAAATTTTACTGGTCCCTCAATGTGTTTTTAGTATTTTGACCAAAAATAACCGTAAAAACAAAAAACGGCCTCTTTATTCAATTTTTGGTCAAATATTATGATTAGTATATTAAAACAGTTTGATTTTTACTGTAGAATACAAATTTTTTAGTATCAAAATTTTAAGTCGAAAATTGATAGCCTGGGTAATAATTAGCGTCATTATATAATATATTTCTAGTAGATTTCAAGCAAGCTTAAAATTTTAATGCAGTATGGCTGATATTTATGTATATTATAAGTAAAAAAAAAAATTATTTACTTATCTTAAAAACATACCTTTTTTAAAAAAATAAAGCGTATGCTAATATATGTGATATTCTTGAAAATATTATTAAATGGCAGTTAGTTATTAAATACTTTTCAGTTATATAAACTTTTAAATTGTGGTTGGCGATTAATTATAAATAAAAATGATTATTATTTTTTCACTTGCCTGATACATTAACGTATCTAATAAAATATTTGGCAAAACAACGTTTCTCGATAATAGTTATCTGGGATTTCAATCCCAATATTAACCATAATTGAACTCATTTTTAATGTACATTGTTCACTAATTATGCACAAAACTGTACTAATGTGAAATTCCAATAAAATCAATGAGTAAGGGTTACAAATTGTACGTAAGTAGGTATATAAGATTATTTATAATAATCACCGTCATCAAAAATATAAAGTGTTAGCAAAAATTGTTGTTTAATAGTCATTTGTTATGAAATAATATCTCGATTATGAGTAAACCGAAAAAAATTAAAAAATTAGTACTTTTTTCAAACATATATAGTTACAGAAATCAGGTGTGTCGCATTACCACCGAAAACAATAATTATTATTATTTGTGTATAAACCTGTCTCAAAAATTTAAAAGTCACAAAAATGTAATACGCCAAGAGTAATTTAAGAAATATGACAACAAAATGGGTTTGTAGGTAAATTTTAAAAAACAACGTATATAGAAATTATGAACATAAGATTTTTACGAACTGCTTGTCTTAATTATCGACATTAAATTATAATAAAATTAAGTATTCGTATAAAAATAAAAGCCATAATAACTCAATCCTGTAGGAATAATATCAAGGTTGTTAAAAAATATATTTATTAAAAAAAAATCTCTTTAAAACATAAGTAAACAATTTAAAACGTTTAAAATGTCCCATTAGACCAGTGGTCGGCAACCGGCGGCCCGCGTGGCTATTGAATACGGCCCGCTTTAAATTCTAAATCGACTAATTTAATTGAATATCATTTTGTATAAATATAATTGAACGTTGCGTTTTTGGTACGGGTATTTTATATAAGTCATATTATTATTTTAAGTTTTAGATAGTATTTTTTTGCATAATAAATAATGTAATTATAAATTTTTTTTTTTTATCTGGCCCGCGAACTCTTTTTAATTTGTAAATGTGGCCCGAGAATTAAAAAAGGTTGCCGACCACTGCATTAGACCACTGTAAATATTGAAATTATTGGTGTTATAAAAGCGTTTAAAACACTGTATTAAATAATGAGTGTTCAAAACAACCCTGAATAATGTACAATTTGTCAAAGCCGCTGATGACTTAAGTTAATAGAATAGCTTATTTTGCTTATTGTATATAGAAAATTTAATAAAACAAATGATCGACGGCTTTATTGTTGGATTCCTCGAATTTTCTGACTGCAGTAATTTAATAGGCCAATCAATCCTCTGTATTGACAAACCAATAGACAGTACGAATAATCCTTTTAAAGAATTTTATTACATATAAATATAACCCATATAAAAAAACAGCACCGTGAAATATTATTTGAAAATTTTGAAAGAATTCCGAAATGTTTTTTACTTGTTTTTCGTTTCTCAGGTGATTACGGCCTCGAGACTCGTATGTATGTTGCCGGAACAAACGAATTTTTAATAAACATTGCCTGACGGATGACTAGATACTTAAGGTTGTCCTATTCTTATCAGGGAGTTGTACGAATGTGCCCAATGACGTATGCGCTCGACTGTTGGCTTTCGTCTTTTTAACATAGTTTTCCGATGTGTTTTTCACTTGTTTTTCGTCTCTCAGATGATACACGGCCTCGAGAATAGGATGTATATCGCCGGAACAAACGAGTTTTTTGTAAACGTTGCCTGACGGTTCATAAGACAGTTCACGTTGGCCCTTTAACTACGAGGGAGCTGTACGAGTGTGCTTTATGTGAATATGCGCTCGTCTGTTTCCGTGCGTAGAAGGTACAATGTTTTCCGTAGAACTCATGTAATGAACGATTATTGTTCCGTTAACTTTCTGGCTGTTGTTAATGTAATATACATAATGTATAAAAATATTTTAAATTTTATAGGCTAGTTAAATATGTATGTTGCCATTAACAAAAAATTAAGTTTAAGCCCCTCCAAGTTATAAGGGATGATTTTTAAAAGTAATTATTAGCTGATAAATCAAGGAATTAAATTTTGTTTTGCAATATTGTATTTATTTTGCGAGTAATCGAGTGGTTCATGATAAACCGATCACTCTGTATACAAATAATAATAATAAAATAACTTTGAGTTTCAAATATGAACAATAATTTTTAATGTACAAAAGTAAATCTTCACAAATCTATCCAATCAATTTCTTTCCTTTTATGATAAGTAAAACAAATTAAAAATAAAACAATTATCTATATAAGATGTACCAATATATATTGGTGTTAATAATATTGTAAATAAGTAAACGTGTTTATTAACAATAAAAACAATATACGATTCAAAGTCAATATAAATAAAATTATAATTAATAATTATTAATGAATAATATGTTCGGTTTACTATCTTTAATAAAAAAAGTCATATTTTAATGTTTACTACACTATTAAAATATCAAAAAAATTTTATTCCTACAAATCATCCTTTGATAGTGGACTTTATTTATTTTTTAACATAACGGCATATTTGTATTTCAACATAGGGGAGTGTAATATAGTATATTACCTTTAAAGCAGGAAGTAAAACATTTTATTTAACATCGTTATGTTTTCTATAACTGTTACATAATTATTAGATCTTATATCTGTAGACAGAGATGCAACAGTCTTAGTGGGGAAAAAATACAGTAAATATTACTAGACGGGTAGTAAAGCAGCGGAATGAATTTGTCTCACAGGTAGCTCCAAATAGAAATTTAGAGAAGATCGGACGGCAATGCAAACACGCTGCAGCGGACGGACAGTGGCTTATGCGTCGGTAATTATTATTATATTGCAATATACAAGCAGATTCAAAATGGAAGTCGGACGACAAGACGGACAAGGCGCAGCAGGCGGGCAATAGTATGTACATCGGTAGTTATTATATTGACAATATACAGTAGTTCCAAACTGGAAGTCGGACGACAAGACGGACGAGGCGCAGCAGACGGTCATTAGTATATACATCGGTAGTAATTATTATATAGCTACCGTATTTTATTATATATAATTATATATATCATATTTTATATATCAATTAACAGTGAGTAAAATTTAACTTGTGTAACTAAATAAATAAACTATTTAAAACCTAAGTAATGTCCGGTGCCAATAATTGTACACTTTACCGTGTTGCTCCAATTTGTATTTAGTGGTGGTTGGACGGTCGTTGTCATGCGACAGCGACGCGAACACGCCTTAGCGGACGGGCAATGGCTTATGCGTCAGTGTTATTATTATATTGCAATATACAAGCAGATCCTAAATGGAAGTAGGACGACAAGACGGACAAGGCGCAGCAGACTGGCAATAGTATATACATTAGTAGTTATTATATTGACAATATACAGGATTTATTTGTGCTGGTAAACGTTAAGACACATATTGACACATAAGCATAGGGTATTTTAATAAAAAAAACTAACTAAAATATGTGTAAATCAAAATATAATAATTTTTAACAACATTGTTTTTGATTTGGGCATGATCTAATGTAATAGAACTTAATTATAACAAATGGTTTCTTAATAAATTACGACCTAAAAAAAGTAAAACATTTTTTTTTTAATTGTTCAAGTATATATCAGGTGAGAACATGGGTTCAGTAGTGTTATTAATTAACTACGTTTATTTGTAGATGAGACTAAACGCTTAATTCTATACCTGTATAAATATGTGTAAATTTCACTTAATGTTATTTGAGCGCACAACATATTTCAGAGGGATTGTTGTTATGCGACAGCGAGGCGAATACGCCACAGTGGACGGGCAATGGCTTATGCGTCGGTAGTTATTATAATGACAATATACAGGAGTTCCAAACTAATCAAACTGGAAGTCGGACGACAAGACGGACAAGGCGCAGCAGGTGGGCAATAGTATATACATCATTAGTAATTATACAGTATAACTGCGGCCCCTTACCGTCCGGTCCACGACGGACCGGACGGTCCGTGTTTTAGGCTATCCCCCATTTATTCATGATTAACAAAAAAGTTTTGTATCAGGCCCTTCAATTTTTATACGTGTTTGCCATAAATGTCACAACTACTTTATAACTTTTTTATCATTTTTCCGTAAAAACTACAATATTAAATTATTAAGAATCAATTTCACACTACATTTTATTTCTATAATAAATATTTATTCTTATATTATACTTACAAATCAAAGAATTGTTAATTGGTAATAAAGATTGAAATAGGAGTTAATTTTGCGTTAACGTGGAAATTCTACACAATTATATCGACGAAAGACACGATTCGATAACTANACACAATTATATCGACGAAAGACACGATTCGATAACTACGTTTTTCGGTCGATTTTTCAATATGAACACGAAATTCTTATCTAACGACAACAAAATTTATACGAACAAAAATCATCTCAAGTATTCATAATGTGCCGATTATTATTGTAAAATTATATTTCTAATTCAGCCAATTTATCTAATTATCCACATTATATCGATTCCACATTTCCTATTTTTCAATGGTTATAAACTTACCATTTATAATACCACCGACTTTTGAAATTATATAAATATCTTATAATTGTTTTATTTTTGCCACAGATTGCAGTCGGACGACATGATTTAATAAAAAATAAAGTTTAATACATTTTATTGTATAACATTAGTATTTTTATTAATTTTTCTAGTATATTTGTTTTTGTATAAATTAAATTAAATTTTGTTTTATGTTTCATTTTTTGAAATGAGAAACATTGTTCCATAAAATTTAGATTATTCTAGTTAACATTTTGTAGAATTTTACAGGATTATTAAAGGTATTTTAAATAATGTTAAAAAAATGTCTATAATACAATGGAAAAAGAAATTATATTGTTTTTAATGTAATAAATACTAACAATTTTTATTGTTTTTAATCATTATTATTAGTGTTTTACATCCACTCTTATAAGCTATGGTTGTATAAAAGAACACAAGGAAACCTACATAGCCTAGCCACAACAGAATTGCACCCTGTTACTTATACTCAAAGACACAATTTGTTACTGAAAGGATTAAGTAATCCACCGTATATTATCATCATCATTACTTTAATAAGTAATATGCCTACAAGATAAAATTTCTTTTCAATTGTATTTTAATATTGCTTAAAGTAATTTATTTATTCCATTGAACTAATTTTAAATAAAATTAATACATTTTGGTTACCATTCTAAGTCTTACCACCTAAGAAAATAGCAAGTTGTTGTCCAATTTTAAGTCCATTAGATTCATTCTAAATGTTTTCAACCAAATCTTATATTACTAGCTAAAAATAAAAAAAATATTATTCATGTAAATCAAGTATTAGGCATTTGATTTTTATACTATTACTCACAAATGTTATATTGTATTAAAACTACTATTATTAATCGAGGGGATTGCATTGATCAGATTTTCTTTTTTATTTAATTGTTTAAATTCATGAATAGCAATCATGATGTCTCTTTTTGATGAGTTAGGAAATATAGACATTTTAAATTCCAAAAAAGAAATTTTACATAATATATATATATATATATATGTAAAGATAAGTTTTTGCAAAAATGTTTTAAGAGATATATAGACCAAATTAATAAATGTGGAAGATTTTTGAGGAGATAGGAATGATTATTGAAATAGAAAAGTATAATGAGATGATAATAAAGAATAAAATTCAGATATATAAAATGCCAAACATTTTATGAATTGAGAAATATAATAAAACAAATATATGAGAAGGAAGGTTGACAACAGCAAACCAAACTCTAAGAGTACTTTAAAGGTATTTTAAGAGTACTGTAAACGTATTGTTGAAGTACTGTAAGAGTATTGTTAGAGTTCTGGAAGAGTACTCAAAAGGTATTGAAACCCAACCCAACCCAACCCCACCAAAGAGTATTCTAAAAGTACTCTAAGAGTACTCTTCCAGTACCTTTAGAGTCCTTTACAGTACCCTTTCAGTACTTTTAGAGTACCCTTACAGTACTTTAAGAGATTTTAAAACTCAACCCAACCCAACTCTAAAAGTACTCTAAAGATACTCTAAGAGTACTGTAAACGTATTGTTGAAGTACTGTAAGAGTAGTGTTACAGTTCTGGAAGAGAATTCAAAAGGTATTAAAACCCAAACCAAAGAGTACTGAAAAGGTATTGAAACCCAACCCAACCCAACTCTAAGAGTACTCTTCCAGTACTTTTAGTGTACTCTTCCAGTACTTTTAGTGTACTCTTCCAGTTCCTTTAGAGTCCTTTACAGTCCCATTGGAGTCATTTACAGTACCCTTCCAGTACTTTTAGAGGTTTTAAAATCCAACCCAACCCAACTCTAAGAGTACTCTAAAGATACCAGTGTTGAGAAGGAACTGGTTCCAAAAGGAACGGATTCCTGGAACGAGTTCTTTTTGAAGGAACGATGCTAGGAACTGCTTCCTTTTAAAATAAAGGAACGAGGAAAATGAACAAATTCCATTTTTTAAGGAACGTGAACGGAAATTACAGTTCCTAAAAATTTTTATAAACATGTTTTAGTGTAGTTTTCTTCGTATCTAGACATTAAAATATTAAGGTATTTTTAGTTGACTTTTGACAATGGAAGTCCTCTATATACCCAGCCGAGATCGTAGGCTGTTTAAATGAATCAATTGACTATAGATAGAGTTATTATCACATGTAGGTATACAGTAAATATTTAATATATGTGTACATATATTAAATAATGCACCGAATATTATCGTCGTTTCTTGTTAACTAATATATGTTAAAGGTTTTGGGTTTTCTGATTTATTATTTCTAACTTATAAATAAACAATAGACATTGGTCGCGTTGACACAAATCGTTAGCATTTACTACCTGATTATAAATATAATTTTCGAATACTTTTAGATAAGGAATACTACAAATTTGTTTTGTATTCGACTGCTGATGAAAATCATTGATGACCGTTATCATGATCTCATTGCCACAATTTATTAAATAACTTTGTTACATAAAAGGAACGAAGAGTGGAACGAGTTCTTATTTTGGAGGAACTGGATCTGGAACAAGTTCCTTCTTAATATAAAGAACTAGGATCTGGAACGAGTTCATATTTTAGAAAATGAACGGGGAACGGAACGAGTTCCATTTAAAAAGGAACTTTCCCAACACTGAAAGATACTCTAAGAGTACTGTAAACGTATTGTTGAAGTTGTCGCGGTCGCATCGCGACTCCAGCTTTACCACTGGATGGCGATCGCGGCGCTTTCCCTTTACGTCCGGCAGGTCACGCCATATGGAGTGGCTGACGGGCGGCTTAAACCGGTCCAGGCCGCCGGCCACTAACAAGAAATATCAGATATTAACGTTTTGGCGATTGTCTACTTCCTTTGAGAACTAATTTTGTCTTTTTATGTAATCTTACGGATATAGAAATTGTAAAATATATTTTCACTGATATTTAATCACGGTGTTATTCATTATTCAATATTAAACTATCACCTGATCACAACAAAGTACTGTAAGAGTAATGTTACAGTTCTGGAAGAGAATTCAAAAGGTATTGAAACCCAACCAAACCCAACTCTAAAAGTACTCTTAAGAAGTCCGAAATTTTTTTTTTGCATAATGAAGTACATTACATTAGCTTTAATTTAAGATATATATAAAAGTGTCAGATTTTCTGGACACTTTCAAAAGTTGAAAAAGTTGTCATTTTGAATCTCCTTCCTGTGACCAGGTAAAGGGTCAGATGTATATAAAAAATATACCAAATGAAAAGTAATATCAAGCATCTAAAAAAAAAAGTTATGTTGATTTGTTGATTTTTGAAAAAGTTGTGGCATTTTTAAGTAAAAAAAATTGAAAAAATTTCGACAATTAACGATTTTTAAATTTGTAATTTTTTTGGAGGTTTTCCACATTTACGAGAAACGAGGGAATATTTTTCAATTTTTGAGGGTAATGTCTTCGACTAGATATGATTTGTGATCTTTTGGGGTATCATTGAAAGAAATCGGTTCGGCGAGAGTTGAGAAAAAGTGATAACAGACAAAAAAAAAAACACATCTTAGCAAAACCAATACCTTCTCAGCTTCTCATCGAAGTAGAGATGGAAAGTTTAGTTCATATCTGTGAATAGATACTGCTATTTTTATTATTATTCGTTCTTTGGTCACACTTCTTCTGCCACCTAAGTACAAAAATTAGAATATCTTCCAAAGCACTGGTCTAAAAGTTCTTGTTTTAAATTACAAATACCATTTCCATTAACATAACCATGGCTTCATTTTATGAGGTTAAATATTTTTGTGTATGGTATAATTATTGTTCAAAAATTAACATTTATTATTTGTTTTTTGTATTTATTAGTTATGTGGGTCTAGAGTTCTTGCAAATGTAAAACTAACAAAACTGGATGATCATGCTATTATTATATTACAAAACTCATTTAACTCTTATTCCAAAATAGACAAGACATTATAACGTAACTGTCAATAAAACTGACACTATTCATACCCAGCTAATAAGTCAATCTAAACTAGAATTTGCCGCTAATAGGTAATGTATGAAAAGTCTAATTGATATGACAATTTTTTGAGTATCCAAAGACTGACTTGACACAATGAAAACAGATCATCATTAAATCAAGGTAGGGAACTAATTTAAATGATCTAATCAAGTAATGAAAACTATGAAGATAAAATTATTAATGTCTTATTAAATAATTTTTCTTAGGGAATTTTAACAAAACCTGTGTTTTATTTTCCAAGCATATTCCCATATTTTCTGAAATATTTAACAAAGAAACAAATTACACTAGTCACCATATTCAAAATGAAATAATTGAAATATGTGCAAATATAACACTAATATTACTATTAAATTTTTGCTTTAGTTTTAGATTTTATAAAGAAGAACAAATGTTTAATATTATTTTGAAACTTACAAATTAAATACTAAAGCCCAAATAATTTCACAATCCTATGATTGTTGGAATTTCTGTGGAATTATCATGTCTGGAAATTCAATAAAGTCAATCTAGAATAAGAATTGGTATGCTTTATAGAATAAATCTTTTGGTTGCAGATAGGTGCAAAATGTTTAAAGTAAAAACCAATATTAATAAAATATGTTTGTTTTATTAAAATAATACAATTTTATTTTGTAATAATTAAATTTTTTTAAAAAACCTTAAGTTTTTTTAACTTGATTAAATGTATTTACGTTCATTTTTCCCATCCCCAAAGAATTGTCAATTAGTTGAATTGCATAAAAACTTGGATACAAAAACAAAAACTATGGGCGCATTAGTAATAATAGATAACATTGTAGATTTAAAAACTGTGAAGCCATTAAACAATGTTTCTAGAGTATTCTTATTGTACTTAAAAGAGAAATAGAAAATGAAACTGATAAAGATGTCAATAAAGCAAAAGGTATAATTTATAAATCACTCTTGTTTTTTATCCAATTGATGTACATTTCATCGATAGTTGTTTTGTTAGAAATACTCTACAATTACAAAAGGAGATATTTATTATAGTTTAGTTCGTCATGCACAACATCTTGTGTATGATCTTGGCTGTGCTTAATGCAGAGACTGACTGACAATCAAAGTTCCACTGTTTCTAGATAATAAAATGTAAAACTAAAATAATAACTATTCCCTATTGATACATTTATTACTTGTTTTATTATTTATTATTCACAATATTATTTAAATTGATTTTTGTTAACTGGGATGATACTCAAATAATATATTTTAATAAAAAGTAAAAATACCTTTATATCTTTGAAATTTTATACTAGGAAAGATTAGTGTAATAAAAGTTGGCTGTGAGTGAAATGAGTTACTGGGAATCGTTTCTGTGGTATCAAAAACATATTTTCACACAAAATTCAATAGTTAATATTTTGTATTTTTATAAATATTTTCTTTACTTTTAAAAATAAATATTGTAAATTTTATTTTATTAATTTTTATTCTGACACATAATATTTGAAATGTAATGTTTCACATTAACACTAAGCACTCTTTCACAAGTTCAGTCAAAGATGGTTCTTGGCTAAACCAAAGATAAATGGGATGGGTATTATCTTTGGTTTGCAACAAAGATCAAACACCACCAATGAGAAAAGCACAAAAATATATTTGTTGGCATTCTGGGGATGAAACTCAGGATCCTGTGCGCTTAAACATACGTTTCTACCCATTATGCTAGACTGACCCATTTAAAGAGTACAGGTTATTGAATATTCAATATTATAATTGTTTTTAATCTTTGTAATTTTAAAAAACAAAATAGTGAAATTGATTTATAATTAATTATATTTATGTCTTTTATTCTAAAGCTGATAAATAGTTATTCTTTATTTTTATATAATTTTTGTACAGAGAATCTGTATATTTAGTGTATAGAATTTTTTTTACCATACATGGTTAGTAAGAAAGAAAGCTAAAAATGTAATTCGTTTATCGTTTTTATTTTATAACTCTGTAAACAACATCGATAATGAAATACATAGATCGGTAAACATTGAATAACACTAATTATATAAATGCTGTTTCTGCATTATATAAATAACTTTTAAGTAATTAATACTGGCTAATTGTTGATCTTAATAGTTGTTATAATAGTAAAGTATTTTTGATAATTCAAAGTTAAAATTACCATGGAAACAAATACACATAGACATTTTCTTAGTAAATTTGAGTTTTTTTTTACTTTGTGATTAACTAAAATTTCTATTTTCGTGTTTATTATAATAATAAAGAATAATTAAATTTATTTTTATTATTTATCTTTTAAACATTAACTGTATTTACAAGTTATCAATGTGTTATGGGAAATTATTTTATGCTATAAACAGTGATGCAATTTCTTTTAGAAATCGAATACAATTTTCAATAATAACACAATGCAGTAAGATGAATATTACTTGTTGTTGAGCTTTCAGACTAATGCCAGTCATAAAATATATTTATTAAAATATTAATTTGACACGTATGAAATTTCAATAATAACCAACAACAGAAATTTATCAAGGTAATTTTTACATTTTAATAATTAAACAATTTCCAGACAAATCTATAACATTCTATTTATGTAAATGTACATTAGTTAAATTTTTTGAAACATTAATTAGATATTTACTTTGAGTTTAAATAATTAAAACTGTTTATTTATCATGTATTGTTTCATTTTATTTAATTTGTTTAACTCACTAATTTTTTTTTCTATAATTTATTTTGCACATTTGTACGAGTAGTAACGTTTACCAAATAATAATACTTTTCAAGGAGGGTTAAAAATAATGTTACAAATGAATTATTCAATGGTAACGATTAAATTGTATTAAAAGTTTTTATTTTTTAATTAAAAACATTTGGAAAATAATGTATAAATTCAATGAGGTACAATTACATTTTTTTATTTTAGTAATATTTGAATAAAAAAGTTTGGACATCGCTAAATTAGTAGTTTTAGTGATTAATTTTGGTGACATTATTCAAAATCTGATACGTACCCACAATTATATTATATTATAGTCAAGTTTTAGCTTTTATTAGATACATATATTTCTTTAATAAACCTTAGCTGAAATTTTTTTCTATATACTTATAATAATAATAAATTTATCATTTTGATTTTATTGTAATAAACCTTTTAATATATTCTTAACTTGATTGAATGTAATTCAGAAAAATTGTAAGAATAGTATATCAAAATTAAGTCTAGAATGAGGTCTAATTATTAAATTTTAATAATTTTATATTTGAACTCCAGAATTATTAGCTATATAATAATTTTTAAGTTCATCTATAATGCCTTGTATGTATATCAATATTTTTTTTTTAATAAGAATACATATTTTGCATTAAATGAATTGTTTGCAGTTTTATTTTAATAGTATAACATTTTAATTTTTAACAGAACTTTATTCGTTTATTTAATATAAACCGTTAAATTTTTAAATTCTTGATTTAATATACATGTATAATATATTTTATTTTAATTATATTATTCTGTATTGATAAAAATGTTTTCCTAGGGCATAGAAAAAAGCGATATGCCTTTGATGACACTTGTCTTACAATATTGCCTTTGCTATCTAATATCATTAATTTTTATAATATAATTACAATTAACATGAAAATAAATGACATTAAATACACATAGACATTTTCTGCCTAAATTCGAGTTATTGTAAACGGATTAATTAATTAAATTAGCTTGAATTCAACGTTTTATGTTAAATTTTAAAAAGTGATGCAATTTGTATTAAAAAATATTACTATAGTGATTTTTATCACTGTTAAATTTAAATGTAAACTGGTTTTCCATTTTGCGGAAACTTTTCTATAGGCAAGTGTAGAATAAAATTTTAGTCAGTGTTATTATAATTATCTTACCTAAAAATTATTATTATTTAAGAAAACATTTATGTCCTACGTTTTTTATGAGGTCAATATCTCATAGCTTCTAGTTGCGCCCATACAACTGTATGTATTAGATTTTTGGAATAATTTCACTTTAGACTTTCTATCCCCCACAAAAAATATTGAATACTCGAATTATTTTATACGAGATTTAATATTTTAAATAAAAAAAAATGATGGACATTTATTAATTGAAAATAATATTTGACTATATGAAATTTAAACAAAAAAGTTGGTTCTTGTATTAATTTTATTATCATAACATATATATATATATATTATATTATATATAGAGTGTTCAGTAAGTAAGGAAACGGGTTTCTATTGTTCTTATTGTTTGAACTGGCATGTTTCCTTAATTACTAATTACTGTATATATATATATATATATATATATGAATATAATTTTGAGAACTGCTTATAAATGCATATTGATATATGAAAGTTTGTTTTCATTTATGTTACACTTTCAAAACAAATGATGACTTTAAACTTATAATATAAAATTAGCGGGCTGTACATAGTTTGATATATCGAGACAGTTATGTTACTAGTACGCGCTATAAATTTGCAAATGTAAAAAAAAACTGGCTTTACTATGCTAACATTTTCAGAAAGATATGTCGCATGTACGAGTTTTAACATTTGCTACGAAAAAGTCATTTGTTCAATGTATCTTAATTAAATTGATACATTCAAAGATATTTAATTATTAATTATTATACATAATAGAGCTATTGAATTGTGATAACTTTAGAGGTATCTTTAATTTAAGAACAGAATTTTTTTTTTTTTTACATAGTCAAATTTATTTTATATTAATGACTGCGAATTTTTTTTTTATTAATCAAAACACTAAATTTCTTGTACATTTTAATTAATGTATTCGATATTTTTTTGTGGGTAAAAATGTAAATGAGTTATGATTAGTCAAATGTGAAGTGAAGTATAATCCAAAAATCTAGTACATTTAGATATAAAGACATAACTGGAGGTTAAATAAAGTACCTTACAAAAAAAGTGGGATATATATGTGATCTTATATAATAATATATTTTGGTGTTAAAAAATAATAGTAACACTCCCTAAAGTTTTATTCTAGTTGTGACTATGGATAGATGTCGGGAAAATAGGAAACCTGTTTAGATTTAATTTTAACAGTGATTAAAATAACTATTTTTTATTTTATTTTAAATATAAACGGACGTAAGTCCTTAACAAATATATTAAGCGTATACACGTATCAATAATACAATGAGGTCATAGAAATGACTAATTACAAACAAATTACATTATACATTTGTAAGTAATAATATATATAAGAACAAAAAAAAAGTTAAATAGTAACATAGAAAGACTTAAGATGAGACATGCTAAACAAAATCAAAGGTAATAGAATTACCTGCAGCCATAAGGATATTAGAAGGACAGTTTTTCATATAATTTGTTTTAAAAGGGACGGGATAAAATAAATCACTGAATCTTGTATTATTATGGTTTATTTTAAAACGGATGAGGGAAAGGAGTTCTTCACAGTCTATATTTCCTAAGAGCAAATTATGTAACAATTTCGATAGTAATAAAGTGCGTCTAGTTTTTAATGGAGAAAGATTAATGAATGATAATATTGAGTCATAGGAACCGTGAGGTGGCCTATAAACATTAAAGTTAAAGGAGATGAAACGGAGGAAGTTATTTTGAACTGATTCGATTACATCAATCTGTTTAGAGGTATTATTAGTCCAAATTAATGGACAGTATTCTAGGTTAGAGCGAACTAGGGCACAGAATAAAACTTTTAGAGATAGAGGATCTCTGAATGATCCACAAGTTCGCTTGATAAATCCTAAGTTGCGCATTGCCTTATTAATTATCATTTCAGTATGGGCTGAAAAATTTAGTTTTGAGTCGAAGATGACGCCTAGGTCTTTAAAGGTGGTTAATAATTCAATATTAGAATTAGAAATAGAGTAGTTATAATCGATGATATTTTTGCTTAGGCTAAATCGCATAAATTTGCATTTCTCGGTATTTAATAACAGACGGTTGGCTGAGCACCAGTATTGAATGTTATTAATATCGGTTTGTAAGTCATCAGCATCGTCTTGATTATTAATTATTTTTACCAGTTTAAGATCGTCAGCGAAGAGAAAAATGCGGGATTTTTTTATGACATCCGGAATGTCGTTTATGAAAATATTAAAAAGTAGGGTAGACAGGTGATCACCTTGCGGGACCCCGGATGGTACATTAAATTTATCGGATTCAAAATTCAGATGTTTAACAACGATAATGCGGTTGGAAAGAAAAGAGCGAAACCAGGAAAGTAGAGGGTCAGAGAACCCAAACAGTTTTAATTTCATAAACAGTAGTTCATGGTTAACGCTATCAAACGCTTTTGACATATCAGTGTAAATTATATCGGTTTGAGAACGAGCAACGAAAGAGTCAAGTATTATTTGTTTAGTAATAGCAAGGTTACAATTAGCTGATCGCTTAGATATAAAACCATATTGATGTTGAGATAAAAATGCAGAACAATGTTTATTTATTTTATTAAAAATAAGTTTTGAAAAGAGTTTAGGAATAACTGATATTTTTGATATTGGCCGGTAGTTAGAGACAATTGTGGGATCGCCTTTTTTAAAAACCGGGTAAATAAAAGAGTTTTTCCATAAGTCGGGGAATATACCATTTTGGAGCGATAAGTTAAAAATATGTGTTAAAGTTGGTGTAAGTATAAATCTGCAATTGTAGAGGAAAAAGGCTGGAATGCTATCAGGACCAACGTTGTAATTGATAGAGAGAGTGGTAAGCTCATTTAAAACATCGACCTCAGTGAACAATATAGACGAAAAGGAAAATAAATTATAACTACTTAAGGAATTATTTAAACAAGGAGCAGAAATGGATAGATTGTCTGGCTTAGGGTAGTTTTTAAAGAAAAATTTAGCAAATAAGTTAACTATATCTTGCCCATTATCAGCTGACGTTGTATCGAGCGTAAGGAGACTTGGTATTGACTTATTATTTCTACGACTATTAACATATTTCCAGAAAGACTTAGGGTTTGATTTGACAGATAATTGGACTTTATTAATAAATTTTTTATAATCTAGTTTAGCAGTTCTCTTACATTTAGCCCTCAAATGGGAAAAGCTGTTATAATCAGATGGGTCATTAAATTTTTTATACAATGAATGAGCAATTTTTTTTTGTGATAATAATATTTTTAACTCAGTAGAATACCAAGGGGGAAAGCTGTTTGACGAAACACGCTTTTTCGGTACAAAGGTATTAATTGCTTCGTTTAAACAATTATATAAATGGTTAATTATTTCATTAAGATTAAAATTAATAGAAGCATTGCAAGGTAAATTATCGGCTAAAAATTTTACAATATCAATATAATTACAATGTTTAAAATCATAAAAATAATCTGTTGGCTTAAGTATGATAAATTGATTGTAATCTATAGTAACATTAAGAGCAGGGTGATGCATATCTAATGGTAATAATGGGTCGGGATCAGTAGAGACATTTAGGTGAACATTTGATAAGACTAGATCTAAAATTACATTATTTTTGTTAAGAATATAGTTAAACTGATTAAAGTTAAAATAAGACAACATATTTACAAAATAAGAATCTACTTGAGAAGTGCAATTTATTGGGAGCGATAAATGATTCCAGTGAATTGATGGTAGATTAAAATCACCTAATATTATAAATTTTGCAGATGGGTAGGCTGAGTATAGATTACTTAAAGCGGAGAAAACATTTTCGTACGTTATTAATGGGGAACAAGGGGGTATATAAACGCAGCCAATAATGAAAATTGTATCAGCCATTTGTAAATGCACGAAAACTGCTTCAATGCAATTAATAGAAGTATTTAAAATTTTACATTTAATTGTATTTTTTACTGCAATCAAGACGCCTCCACCATGAGAACGATCACTATTTAGAGGCGATCTATCACAACGGAAAATTATGTAATTAACAAAGTGTAATTCAGTGTTACATATATCAGGTGAAAGCCATGTTTCAGTAAAAGCAATAAGATCAAATAGAGAGGTATTGAGTGAGGGGATTAAATAGTTAATTTTAGAAACTATGCTCCTAATATTTTGATAGTAGAGTAGTAGGCTTGAATTAGTGACTAGTTTTTTTGAACCGCAGAGGAGATAATGGTCGGTTGACCCTTGTAGTATTTAATTGTCAGATTTGGCTCGCCTTTTGATATTCGCTCTCTCAACTGGTTGCGTAGATCGCGAAGGAGTTCTCGCTGATACGGTGATTTATCACTCGTAATTCTAATATCTTTAAGATTTTGATCGGATTTCAGGATGCGTGATAGACCGAGAATTTTAAATACCTCTGTGGCCGCTTGCAGTTCAACTTTCAATGGACGAGGCTTATTGTTAGGTTTACCTAAGCGGCTAATTTTTATGGGTTTTATATCAGTTCCGAGTTTATTGAAAATGTGTGTTATTGAATCAGTATCTGAGGTATTGTTCTGGCTAGATTGTTCGTGCACGTTAAAAACGATAATATTTTTAGAACGATTTTGACGGTCAATAAACTCAAAAAACATGTCGTGATTAGCATTAGACTTTGGAACAGCTGATTCCAATAGATCGACACGATTTTTGATAGCAGTCAAATCATTACGCAGCACACTGTTTTCATTTTTAACACTTGATAATTGAGAGAAGATATCTTGGAATTTTTTGTCAAAAGAGTTAAGTTTCTCATTTTGCTCATTGATCAGATCAATAAGTTTGGTTTGCTCCGCGCGTAGGTTATCGAGATGACTGATAATTAATTTTAAGTCAGGTTCATTAGTAGAGAGAGAAGAGAGATGTTTAGTAGAGTTGCCGACGGAAATAGCATTTTTAGATTTTTTTGCACAGTTAACACAAGACCGTGATTTGTTCAAACTATTTAAATAGTCGAGATCATCTTGTTTTAACGAAACACAAGTAAGATGGTACAATTTCAAACAAGAGAAACATGTAATTGAGTCGTTTTGACCGCGTTTAATACTTACGGCACAAATATCACATAAACACATGGTATGAAATTGATATAAAAATAGCGATAAGAGGTAATAATTGTTGAATACGTAAAGGAACACAGAGCATGAATAAATGGAGATAACACACGTGCGTACGCTGTGGCGGTTGACGAGTAACTGTAAGATGTTTCATAAATAATGTGCTCAAGAAGTTCTGTATTCGTGTTAAACCTAGTTTTAGGACAAATTTTAACTCTTATTTAGTATTCATCATTAGTATAGTTAGAAAAAATTATCAATTATGACTTTGTCAACAGATATTCTTAAAGTAAAATAGTAAGGCACATTGTTGAAAATTAATAATACATCAACAGGCAATACAAAAAGCACATTACTGATAAGTCACCATTGACACATAAACGTCCCGTATCTTTGATAATGACGTCATAAAAAAATCAGTTAACTAATTGAAATGCAATTTTCGTGTATTATATGTGTATATAATAATATAAAAATTTTAATTGTAAACTTTTATATCTAATTAACGAATAAAGTTAATTGTCGATCTATAATATTTACATAATCAAAGTTGTGAAAAAAGCAATGAAAAATAAAATTAATAATGTTATGCTAAAAATTTAAATGCCATTTAATAATAAAGTTAAATTTTGAACATTTTATTTAATTCAAAATATGTATTCCCATTTGAAAAACAAAGTTGACACCCATACAAGTCTTACGCATTTACATTAAATACTAATCTGCGAAATACAAGTTAAAATGATAATAGTTCTATCATTTTAGCCTAATTTCTATAATTGAATTTCAAATTTCAAATAGCAGATACTAGATTTTTTTCATAATTCTGTTCGTTTCTAGTTGCTAATGATAATCAACAATATTTTATAATAATGATTACGAAAAGTGATATTTTATATATTTATAATTAATACAATTAGTCCTAAATAAAAATTCTGTACTCTCACATTTACTAAGCCAATATATTGCAAAACAAATTATAAATTATATTGTATGTGAAAAAATTTCATAATTCTCAGATTTATTTTATTACTATTAAAATAGATAACATCTTGTTAATTTAACAAATGTTTATTTTGTATATTACTATAATAAACAGATTCCATTTTTGGGAACTAAATTTAAATTTCCCAAAATTGATTATGTGATGTATATTTTTTTCGGGAAATGAAATTAGAAATTAATAAATATTCAATATGAGTTAAATATAATTATGGGTTTACATTTAGTACTAATATGCGAAATATAAGTTAAAATAACTCAATATTATTATTAGTATTTTGTATAAATAATACTATTAGTTACATCATTATAAATATTTATGGAATTGCATAAATATAAATTTGTGTAAGACCTTTTAATAATTATAGAAAATAAAATACTATAATCATATGTAGTAATCGTTATGTAACAGTAATGTGTATAACTATGTAACAAACATAGTGATCATTACAAAAAGAATTATATTAAATTACTAAGAGCAGCTACTAATGAAATATAACTGTGATAACAGTTGCTCATATGTGCTAGATTTTGTTTACATTATTTTCTTTTAATCACTGAATAAATAATTTATCTGATTTATACATTCCTTCACCTATGTGTCATACCTACTTTGTTAATCGATTCAGTGTGCTCTATGTCTGAATAACTAAGTTAAGACCTGTATTCTGTTGCTGTTTTGCTTGGCTATTGTTACGTAATCACAAGCAATTTTCTACAATTATCACTTCAACAATCTNATTAATTTTCTACACTTATCACTTCAACAATCTCAGCGCTGTCCTATCAGCTGTTTTTTTGGAGACTTAAACGATAGTATACAAAGTAGCTTTGATCTCATCAGATTACCAAGCCATTTTCGATTTGTTTTTATTTGTCCGGAGACTTCAACGCTGGGCTCATTCATAACTGTAAAAACATTTTCCATTTCAACTCTTTACCATGCCGCCTAAATTAGATACTCCAATCAAGCCTTCTCAGAAAAACAAGGTTCCCCGTTCTGACTCTTGTGGAAAATCAAAAACTGTCTCTTATGAAGATCTTATGGTTACTTTAAATGCGTTGATATTTTATCTTCAATCCAGGCGCAATACAAACATTTAAAAAATAACTTATTGAATGTATCCAACCAAATACTTGAATTAAAAGCTGAGAATTCGAAACTTCGTAAAGAAATAGATGATCTGAAGATTAAAGTAGCCAATTTAGAGTGCCACGCCCTTGATCAGTCGCAAACAGTAGTGACCCAAGTTCTCCTTGAAACATTTGCTCGTGAACGTTGTCAATCCAACCTAATTATCTATGGAGTTCCTGAATCACCCTCTACTGAAGTATCTGTTAGAGTCACGTATGACAAAGCAACCCTAGTGGATTTACTTAGGCCACTTGGTGAAGTTGTATCTTCAAATGCAAAACTTGTTCGTCTTGGTAAACCACGTTCTGAAGCACCTCGTCCAATAAAAATTATTTGTAACAGTAAAGAGTCTGCTTTAAGTCTACTGTCTCAGTTTAACACTGCAAAACGTAACGGGCTGTCGCTTCCTGAGGGTCTTCGCATTACTAGTGACAAAACTGAGTTGCAGCGCAAACACTTGCGTGATTGTTACATGGATCTTGAGCAGCGAACAGCGGCTGGTGAGTCTGGTTTACGTATCATCTTTGAAAATGGTTTACCGAGAATACAAGATGCTGCATCACGTAGAAGAGGATTCAGCCAACCGCCATTCACCCGTTTATAACAATCAATATCAAGTAGTCAACCCCTGTCCGGCTTCTACCAAAATTGCCGTGGTCTGACGTCCAAATTATTTAATTTAAATTGTAATTCATTAACTCTTTCTTGTAATTTTTTTGTATTCACTGAAACGTGGCTTACTGATAATTTTTCGAATTCAGAGCTAGGATTTGTCAATTATAATATTTTTAGATATGATCGATGTAGTGCTTCTAGTAATTGTTTGCGAGGGGGGGGTGTTCTTATTGGTGTTCGTAAAGATATCCCAGTTATCCCTATTTCTGTAAGTGCGATTAATGTTGAACATTTATTTATTCAGAAACATTTAACTTTGTTGTCTGTGGAGTCTACATTCCCCCACTTTCCTCCCCTTTAATTTATGAATCCCACGCTAATTGCATTGATCATCTTATGCACCGATTTCCAGAAGATATATTTATCATTTGCGGGGACTATAATCTACCTGAGATTTCTTGGTCTTGTGATAACAATGGCTTAACTTACTCATATACCTCTTCTACGCGTGCTCCTTTAATTCCTGAAACGTTTGCTACAAACGGATTTTATCAAATCAATAGTGTCCTTAACTCAAATAGTACTATTTTAGATTTAATATTTTGTAATAATAAGCATCTCATAGTTGAAAAATCAAATGAACCGCTTGTGCCTATAGACAAATATCAGCCCGCGCTTAACTTATCAGTACCAGTAGATACTCAATTTCCCAATTGCAACAAGAGCCATAGCTACTATAACTTTCAAAAAGCCAACTACAGCAGTATACGTCTATTTTTATCGTCTTTTGATTAGTTTTCCACACTTCAGTTATGGGACATTGATTCAGCAGTAAATGTACTTTATGATGCTTTGCACAAGTCTGTAATAGACTTCGTGCCATTATACTACTTTAATGATACTTCCTTTCCGCCTTGGTTCAATAAAAACCTTAAGCAAATTATTTTCTTAAAGAAAAAATCGCATAAAAAATATAAAGCATCTTTAAGTATTAATGATTATGGGGAATTTTCTTTACTTCGTGCCAAGTTTAAGTATGAGTCAAAAAAATCTTATCGTGCCTACACAAAGCATGTTGAAAATGCACTTAAAAATAATCCTAAACACTTTTGGAAATTTATAAAAAATAAACGTTCCGAAAACGCCATTCCTAGAATATTGTCTCTTAATAATAAAACCTCTTTAAATGAGCTTGATTCTGCCAATCTTCTGGCAGAATATTTTTCCTCAATATATAATAATTCGCCTCCGTTTGTTGATACGATATCGGATGCAATAAAAATACCAACTTTTGATCTGCCTAATACCGTTCACTTTAATGTTGATGATATATTTAATTGTCTTTTAGACCTAAGGAGTGACAAGTCTATTGGCCCTGACGGTTTACTAGGTACGTTCTTTTACGAGCTTAGATCAATTTTGTCCTATCCTTTGTGGGTTATTTTTAAACGTTCAGTTTAAACTACAGGAAGGTATTTTTCCTTCTATGTTCAAAATAAGTTCAGTTACACCAGTCCCTAAATCTAACTGTCTATCTCTCGCTTCAAATTACCGACCAATATCCATACAATCACATTTATCAAAAATCTTTGAAAAATTAGTCCTCAATGCAATACAACCATTTGTTAACCAAATACTCATAGATGAACAGCATGGATTTCGACCTGGTCGATCTACCTCCACTTGCAACGTCCTCTTTTGTAATTATGTGTTTAACTCATTCAGTGTGGCTTTCAGGCAGATGTAATTTATACGGACTTTAATAAAGCTTTTGACTCTATTAATCATAAGGCCCTAATTCATGTGCTCAAAGAAACTGGCTTCGGTGAGCCTCTTCTGTCATGGTTCAGTTCTTATTTAAACAATAGGTATCAATGGGTTAGAGTTTTCGGAATAAAATCTAACTTATTCCATACTAAATCAGGTGTACCTCAAGGGGGGCACTTATCTCCTTTACTATTTTCTATATTTGTTAATAGTATACAGCTAACTCTAAAACACTCTCGCGTTCTCTGTTTTGCGGACGATATGAAAATATTTATGCAAATTCAATCTCCTAGTGACTGTATAAGGCTCCAAGCAGATCTTGATAAATTTGTTGACTGGGTAACTAAGTTGGGTTTAACACTTAATCTATCCAAATGCAAAGCTTTTACATTTTTTAGGAATCACTCTCCGATTACTTTCCCATATCGCCTTGGTAGTGAAGAAATCCCTCGTGCATCTAACAATATTATGGACCTTGGATTCAAATTCAGCCACAATCTTGACCCCAGTGCTCACATCCAACATATCTGCTGTAAAGCCTTCAAAATGCTTGGTGTTCTTATTAGATTAACCAG
>NW_026099600.1:29104-43392 GCF_025091365.1 Daktulosphaira vitifoliae | reverse complement strand
AAAAAAAAAAAACACATCATAGTAAAACTAATACCTTCTCAGCTTCGCATCGAAGCTAAAATGTATTTAACTTATTATTATTGTAGAGTTTTATAAACTTAATAATTTTTCTTTTTACAAAAATTTTAATTTTTCAATAGTTTCTGAGAAAATAAGAGTCTTACTAGATTTCAATCACTGTATAGAAGGTAAAAGAAGTTAAATTACATTAGTAGTATTTACATTATTATTTTATGGACTTACTATGTTTAAATCCAATTCGTTTGTAACTTTCTGTTTTTTTGAAACGTTAAAAATTGAAAATAATTCCTGCCTTTTTTCAGTCATATTTTTAAAAGCATGAAAATAACAAATTTACACAAAGAAATAAATTACTTATTATTAGTACTAAATTATAAAACAAGAAACAGATGAAAGATAACATTTATCAAAGAAATTTCCAAAGAGTATTACTCTATCAAATTTTGTAATTAACTAGATTTTAATCAGTGCACATACTTGGTAGTTTGTTATCATTTGTTGGACCAGAGTTAAAAAAAATTTACCTACAACCACGTTCGGAGTAACTGCTATTCCATTTATTATTACGTCTAGAATGTAATATTCTTTTTCAAATAACATTTTCTATGAATATAAAAATGAAAATACAGCCATAATAATAACTGTATTACTCAATAGTAATCAAAAATTAATAATAATTTCAATGTATATAAGGCCTAGCACGTTTTTGATAATTTGTAAAAATAATTGAATTTTAAATTTGGGGGGGGCCAGCCCTGGGCCACATTAATTCTAAGGGGGGCCAGGCCCACCCATAGCTACGTGCCTGACCTCAAGGGGGGCACTTATCTCCTTTACTATTTTCTATATTTGTTAATAGTATACAGCTAACTCTAAAACACTCTCGTGTTCTCTGTTTTGCGGACGATATGAAAATATTTATGCAAATTCAATCTCCTAGTGACTGTATAAGGCTCCAAGCAGGTCTTGATAAATTTGTTGACTGGGTAACTAAGTTGGGTTTAACACTTAATCTATCCAAATGCAAAGCTTTTACATTTTCTAGGAATCACTCTCCGATTACTTTCCCATATCGCCTTGGTAGTGAAGAAATCCCTCGCGCATCTAACAATATTATGGACCTTGGATTCAAATTCAGCCACAATCTTGACCCCAGTGCTCACATCCAATATATCTGCTGTAAAGCCTTCAAAATGCTTGGTGTTCTTATTAAATTAACCAGAGAGTTCAAGCTTGAAAAGACATTAAAACTTTTGTTTTGTGCACTGGTCCGCCCTATATTAGAGTATGGAAGTGTGGTATGGGACCCCCACACAGCAGACAACTGTCGCCAGTTAGAAAGGGTTCAAAATAAATTTCTATGTTTTGCTGGGCGGGCGCTGGGTTTACCATATCCACCCCTTGATTATAGCCCCGTGACAAATAACTTAGGCCTTTCCACACTGCCATCGAGGCGTTTTATTGCGGGCTCTAGGTTTCTCGGAGGTTTGCTTGATGGGAAGATAGGATGTTCTGCGCTATTATCTCTGATCCCTTTTAGGGTTCCGCAAATTAATACCAGGTCGAATGCGCCTTTCCAAGTCACGCATGCCCTCACGAACTACCTAATGAATGAACCCCTTCGCCGGTTACTTAGAAGTTCTAATGCGGATCCTAATTTTATATTATAATAATATTTGTATTGAGTTTTGTAATATCTTTTTCGTATTTCGTTTTATTAGTTGTAAACATTTTTGATTTGTCTTTTGTTATTTGTTTTTATGTATTTTTTGTTTGTTTTGTATCTTTCTCTCAATTTAGTTAAAATTAAATATGTAAACATAGCTTGTAAAAAAAGGGATATATCCCGTAAACTAAATAAATAAATAATGGTATTGTCGGTGATCATTTTTTGATTATACAATATATTGCATATAGAACTTGCCTTTCAGCTGTTTGTGGGGTTTTCCGCAGCCGCCGCTTCATACGCGATGTTCCCGTGACGTTCTCGTAAGTAATGACGCGGTCCCTAAGGTATAACTGGATCATCCGGCTGATGTACGGAGTCACCCGAAATGCGTCTAGCTTTCCGAGGATGTGTGGCCATCACACTGAGTTGGACGCGTTTCGGATGTCCAGACACATTGCCGCTCCGGCGGCCAGATTGAGTTCGAGCCGAGTGACCAAGTGCCTCTCGTGGATCTTCCTCAGATAGTCTAACATACAAAAAAGTCGGGATGATGAGGGGAAACCCTCGAGCTTGTCACCCTTTCTTAGAAACACCAACCTGGCTATAAATACTATAAACAGGTTTTATTCTAATTTCACACGGCTGTACATTGGCTGGATGTAAATCAGGTATATTTGAAGTAAATAAATATACATATTTTTTTATTAAAGAGGTTAATATATCATGTTGGTCAACCGATGAACGCGGAGATATTTTTATATTCGTATCTTCTGAATTATAGAAGTGATCTTTATTGTTGTAAATAGTATTAACAGTTTGTTTTTGTATCTTATTTTTATTTGTGTGTTTCACTATATCATCCCTGATTGTATCTAAAGATATGTAATTTGTGGTTCGAATAATTTTTTGGCAATTTTAGAAGTTGCCATTTTGGTTCTTTTAAGAGTACAAGGTATCCAGCGTGTTCCGTCATTTACATGATAGAGTACATTCAATTGCTTATTTCCCGTTCAATATTCACATTTTAAATTATTTTTTTTTTGTTTCACAATTTTGGCAGGCTATTCAAACACATATACCAGACCACAATTATTGTCACCTTATACAGGAAAAATATTTATAGTAACTCAAATAAAGAATAAATTTAGGTAGATAGTTGATTTAATAATGAATATGTTTAGGTGAGTAGTCTCTGTTGTTTCGCCGACAAATATCATTGAGTATAATATATCAAACCCTTTGTGATTGAGTTACTATTAAAGAAATTAAACTATCTCTGACGGGGTGTAGATAAGAGGTTTCATTAATAACAGATCTGAATTAAACTTACGAATAGTCGTGATCTGCTGAAACATTTGCGTAAAAGAATATAATAAAAAACTAACTATATATTTTAGCATATAATATTTGAAGCGAGCTCAAGAATGATTATTTCATAAATATTTAAATAACTTATCTAAGGTTTCGTCTGTGATTTTAAAGTCACTATATGAAGGTAATTAAAGTTGAATAAATTTGAATACTGAAATAAATATTAATCTTCACAATCAATCGAGGTGAATATGAAAGAGGATGTTTGATCGAGCTGGAAGCGGTCGGACTACTGGCTATGATAGTTTTCTGGCTATGATAGGCTTTTACAAGTGGCATTAAAAGATTATTAATGGATATTAACAATCAGCATTTTTCATGTGTTGATTTTTACAAAATAAATAAAAGTATCAATAAATGAAGAGAAAATGTTGTATGGAATGCGTTATCAAAGTATCATCTTTTCTTGAGCTGAATAGATTTTATCTATTGTAACGACAAAGAGTTGAGTTAAGAAAATCTCATTGTGATTATAGTTTCAGATAATTACGATTAGCTTAATCGTAAAACATATATTCACAAAATAAGAAAATAAAAGGGAGATGACATAATATCCACTAAGGGTGTTCATGGTGTTAACCATAAAAGTAATTAAGTAAACAAAATAAAATGAAATAATAAAATAATAACATAGAAACAACAAAGCAAACACAGAACTGTGTTTGTCTTTCTTGTAATACTGAGTCAAAACATAAAAATAAATACAGACATGAAGAATTTAAGTGTCAGAATCTAGTACGTATGAACCAACATACGACTGTAATATAGAGCGTCGCTCTAAAGAGTCAACAATGCGAAGATTGCATTGGTTGAAGTCGGAACCATCGAGGAACAGTTCGTCATTAACAAAACGTAAATATCCATTAGCAGAGGTGGGTTCATTAGTCAGGCTTCTTACTGAGCGTAAAGTGCCATCGTCTTTCACAGCTGTTACAACAATCGCTTTATCTTTAAACTCACTAGGAGGAGGAAACTCCTTCAGTGTGTAAAGATTCTGAGTGCGGAATAGCGTTAACGCTCAATTGTTCTGTATTGTTGTGTCAAGTGACCACCAGGGATCGAGAGTTGCGGAACGCTTTGGTTGCGTAACGTCATAGATTGTGCCATTGGCACGACTGTGAAATTGGCCGATAGAATATAATAGATGGGCGAGTGGAGTGGGGAGGGGAATGGTACGTCCCTTATGGATGAAATTGTCTGGGCGACGTCTTTTCTCTTGCTCATAAATGTCTTGGATTTCGTTTTAGAGTTGTCGACTTCCACATCCGGGTCCAATCTTCGCGCGTGATAGGTAGCGCAATGTTACAGAGCTGTTCGATCTGTAGAAAATACTGCTGACATTTTATACTAGTTACGTAATTTTTTTTTAAAGAACGAAATTTTCCTCACCTTTCCCATACTACGGATGTTTTTAACTTTTAGTTCACTTGTGACAGTGAAATTCCCGCCCGGTCTTACAGATATTCTCTCTATCCCGCGAATAGTAAATTATGTGTATTTTTAAACACGGTACAGGTAGATTTTTCGCGATTAGGTATCTATACATACACGCGCACTGACGACCTTGAGTAGCACAACGCCGCGAACACAACCGTTTAATTGTATCGATAAAACCGCTAGGCAGGTAAGGTTATCATACCACGCGATCGTTACATACAGGGTGTTCAGTAAGTCAGGAAACGGGTTTCTATTGTACTCATCGTTTGTAACAATAAGAACAATAGAAACCCGTTTCCTGACTTACTGAACACCCTGTATAACAACCAGGCCCCATAAAACCGTCTGTATTATTATTTCTGACCTTCGCAATCATAAAGATTATACGATTACTATCGTGTAGTTATTTCATTTCAATATAAAATTCAGTGTCGTAGTGCTATAGTACAACACTATCACCGACCCACCCACAAACGATAATCGATCGGTTCCACTTCTCTATCTGACCCACTTGCAATTATTATTCTTAACTTTTCCTCTATACCTTTTTGAAAATTCTTAACTACCGCTGGATTGTTAAGGTTTGTGATGTCAAACCGTCCCGTAGCTCCTCCTCTCTTTATTTCTTGTCTTCTTTTTAATTTCACTCGTAGTCTACCTGCCACAAGAAAGTGATCTGAGTCGCTATCAGCTCCACGTACGGTTCTTACATCTAAAATACTGTTATTAAATCTTTCATTTATAAGCACATGGTCTATTTGGTTTATATGTCGTCCATCTGGTGACCTCCACGTACCTTTGTGTATCTTCTTATGTGCGAACATGGTACTTTTAACCCTTAGATTTCTTCCCGTTGCCAAGTCTATAAGTCTGCACCCATTATCATTCGATAAATGGTGTAGACTATGCCCTCCTATTATCGGCTTAAAACATTCTTCACGTCCGATTTTTGCGTTAAAATCTCCTAATATGATTTGTACACAGCCTCTTGGTATCTCACACAGTATATTGTCTAACCACGAGTAGAAATCATCTTTTTCATTTTTATCCTTGTCCTCTGTGGGAGCATTCCCATTTACGAAGACTACTTCAAACCATTTTGTATCCAGTGTGAACATCGTTAATCTAGGGTTTATAACTTTAAAACTTTTTACCGCTGCTAGTAGCTTGTTATTAACCGCGAATCCACTTCCAGCTTGTCTTCTTCCGTCACAAGCACCAAAAAATAACGTTGTATTACTTATTAGTATTGAGCCCGTATCTTGCCACTTCATTTCCTGTAGTGCCACTACTCCTAACTTGTATCTTTCTATCTTTCTAACTATTGTTCCTACTACTCCAGGTTTAAATAAAGTGCGTACATTCCATGTTCCAAAACGTAATGCCGATTTCCAGTCTACAGTCCTTTGATCCACAATTCCAAAGCAAATTTATATTTGATTCCTGAACTAGGGATTTTTACAGGATAGGTTGTTAGCCTATCGCCAACTCCATTATACCCATGGAGAGGGTAGCTCAGGGCCCCAGGTTCGCTAAACCCTTAGTACTAAATGCTTAGTACCCCCTTGAGGGGCGTCANTTAGTACTAAATGCTTAGTACCACCTTGAGGGGCGTCATAAGTATATACCATAAGTTATCATAAGATTATATTTATATCTATACTTTATTTTTTTTTAAATTTCTGTATATAAATTATATAATAATTTAGTTTAACAAATGTGTAGTCCTTAATTTAATATTAACATTTAAAGAATAAATAATTAATATATTTTTAGAAATTTAATCTTTTTAATAATGCATCTTTCTTGATTTTCCTAACATTATTATTATATAGGCTTTAATATTACATAATATACTTAAGATTAAAATAAATTTTATAGTAATTTTTTTCACATTTAGAGAACAATTCTTAAATTCTAATTGTAACATTTTATGTATCGCAGAAAGCTTTCCAGGTGTATCTTCTTTTTTTTTGCAGTTATAAAAATGTGTATTTGATATGATTAATATATGTTTTGTACCTTATGTGATCATCACCTTCAGTGTAAAATTTAGAATTGTCTAAAGTTAAGATAAGTGAATATCATAAAATATTGAAATTCAACTAAAGGAAACTTTATGAATGGAATAAATTTTATTTAACAAATTATTAAGTGATCGTTTGTATAGTTGTTTTTAAAGGAGAATAAAAATTCTACATTATAACATATTTTTTAATATAATTATAATATTGGCTAAATATTCTTCTATAGTCAAACAATAAAGTATGTTACGTTTTCATAGTTACTGCAGTATAGTATGTTAATATATGAAAAGGTTGGTTGTTTTAAAAGTATTATAAATAATATTTTCTTAAAAATCTTATTTGCAATTAAAAAGCTATAAAAGTTTTAGTTGTAAATTTTTTTTCGTGATTAATTAATAAGAATTTGAGAAAATATTTTGATAGATATTGCCTTGTTAAAGACAAAGAAATATTATATTGCTCGTGAACCCGAAACATCAAAAAATTGTTCAGCGAAAATCTGAGTTTGAAAATGTTTTTTAAAACACTGGTTTGTTGACTTACGCATCATTAACAAGTTGTATCATACAAGAAACAAAAGGTAAGTGTATTCAATAAATCCTTCTTTACATCAATAATTTGATCATTAAAATATTTTCATGAACCATATCAATTAACACAATAGAGTATTAATTATTATTACCAAGACTTGAAAGCACTTTTGTAAATATACAATTATCTATGTTTGTGCGTTAATGACTTATGATTCAGTCATTATTATTTCTATAATCTGTGTAGAAATTTAGAGTATTAGAGATTTTTAAAACATTGGTACTAGAAAATTTACCTTTATCATTATATAAAATAAATTGTTTAAAAAGTATATATCATAAATAATGTTGTAAGATGTATATAAATTTTTATACATAAAACTACTGTTACAGCAAAAGATGATTAAGACATTAAACTAGTTTAATAGTTAAAAATACTTTAATAATTAATTTGATATTAATACTATGATATTAGATTATGTATAAGATTTACTTTTTATGCATTACTTTTACGATTGATTAATTTAAATGAATTATTACTTACTTTAAATATATATTATAAAACAATTTTTTTTTACTAACACAATTATTCATAAGTTTATAACATAAGTTAACATAAGATTATATTTATATATATATATATTTTATTTTATTTTAAATTTCTAAAATTAAATTAGATATTATTTTAGTTTTACAATTGTGTAGTCTTTAATTTAATAGTAACACTAGAGAATATATTATTAATAAGATTTACTTTATAAGTATTACTTTTAAGATAGATTATTGTAAATTTTGTATTAAAAATATATTAAAAATCATTTTTTTTTTACTAACAAGATTATTCTTAATTCTATAATATAAGTAATCATAAGATTACATTTATATATATATATTTTATTTTATTTTTAATTTCTGTATATAAATTAGATAATATTTTAGTTAAACAAATGTGTAGTCTTTATTTTAATACTAACACTAGAGAATAAATTATTAATAAGATTTACTTTTTATGCATTACTTTTAAGATTGATTAATTTAAATGAATTATTACTTTCTATATATATTATAAAACAATTTTTTTTTACTAACACAATTATTCATAAGTTTATAACATAAGTTAACATATGATTATATTAATATATATATATATATTTTATTTTATTTTAAATTTCTAAAATTAAATTAGATATTATTTTAGTTTAACAATTGTGTAGTCCTTAATTTAATAGTAAAACTTGAGTATAAATTATTTATAAGATTTACTTTATAAGGATTTTTTCTTAATAACACAATTAATCGTAAATATTTACCATAAGTTATCATAAGATTATATTTATATATATATACATATTTTTTTTTTTCATTTTATTTTAAATTTCTAAAATTAAAGTAGATATCATTTTAGTTTTACAATTGTGTAGTCTTTAATTTAATAGTAACACTAGAGTATATATTATTAATAAGATTTACTTTATAAGGATTACTTTTAAGATAGATTAATTTAAATTTTGTATTAAATATATATTAAAAATCATTTTTTTTTTACTAACAAGATTATTCTTAAGTCTATAATATAAGTTATCATAAGAATATAGTTATATATATATATATTTTATTTTATTTTTAATTTCTGTATATAAATTAGATAATATTTTAGTTAAACAAATGTGTAGTCTTTATTTTAATACTAACACTAGAGAATAAATTATTAATAAGATTTACTTTATAAGGATTTTTTCTGACTAACACAATTATTCGTAAGTATTTACCATAAGTTATCATAAGATTATATTTATACATAATACATATTTTTTTTTAAATTTTTTT
This sequence comes from Daktulosphaira vitifoliae, assembly GCF_025091365.1. Lineage (NCBI taxonomy): Eukaryota > Metazoa > Arthropoda > Insecta > Hemiptera > Phylloxeridae > Daktulosphaira > Daktulosphaira vitifoliae. The sequence continues at coordinate 34,510 of NW_026099600.1, read as the reverse complement.
TTTTAATTTCTAAAATTAAATTAGATATTATTTTAGTTTTACAATTGTGGAGTCTTTAATTTAATAGTAACACTTGAGTATATATTATTAATAAGATTTACTTTATAAGTATTACTTTTAAGATAGATTAATGTAAATTTTGTATTAAATATATATTAAAAATCATTTTTTTTTTACTAACAAGATTATTCTTAAGTCTATAATATAAGTTATCATAAGATTATAGTTATATATATATATATTTTATTTTATTTTTAATTTCTGTATATAAATTAGATAATATTTTAGTTAAACAAATGTGTAGTCTTTATTTTAATACTAACACTAGAGAATAAATTATTAATAAGATTTACTTTATAAGGATTTTTTCTGACTAACACAATTATTCGTAAGTATTTACCATAAGTTATCATAAGATTATATTTATACATAATACATATTTTTTTTTTAATTTTTTTTTTAAATTTCTAAAATTAAATTAGATATTATTTTAGTTTTACAATTGTGGAGTCTTTAATTTAATAGTAACACTTGAGTATATATTATTAATAAGATTTACTTTATAAGTATTACTTTTAAGATAGATTAATGTAAATTTTGTATTAAATATATATTAAAAATCATTTTTTTTTTACTAACAAGTTTATTCTTAAGTCTATAATATATGTTATCATAAGATTATATTTATATATATATTTTTTATTTTATTTTTAATTTCTGTATATAAATTAGATAATATTTTAGTTAAACAAATGCGTAGTATTTATTTTAATACTAACACTAGAGAATAAATTATTAATAAGATTTACTTTTTATGCATTACTTTTAAGATTGATTAATTTAAATGAATTATTACTTACTTTCTATATATATATTATAAAACAATTTTTTTTTACTAACACAATTATTCATAAGTTTATAACATAAGTTAACATATGATTATATTAATATATATATATATATTTTATTTTATTTTAAATTTCTAAAATTAAATTAGATATTATTTTAGTTTAACAATTGTGTAGTCCTTAATTTAATAGTAAAACTTGAGTATAAATTATTTATAAGATTTACTTTATAAGGATTTTTTCTTAATAACACAATTAATCGTAAATATTTACCATAAGTTATCATAAGATTATATTTATATATATATACATATTTTTTTTTTTCATTTTATTTTAAATTTCTAAAATTAAAGTAGATATCATTTTAGTTTAACAATTGTGTAGTCCTTAATTTAATAGTAAAACTTGAGTATAAATTATTTATAAGATTTACTTTATAAGGATTTTTTCTTAATACCACAATTAATCGTAAGTATTTACCATAAGTTATCATAAGATTATATTTATATATATATACATATTTTTTTTTTTCATTTTATTTTAAATTTCTAAAATTAAAGTAGATATTATTTTAGTTTAACAATTGTGTAGTCCTTAATTTAATAGTAAAACTTGAGTATAAATTATTTATAAGATTTACTTTATAAGGATTTTTTCTTAATAACACAATTAATCGTAAATATTTACCATAAGTTATCATAAGATTATATTTATATATATATACATATTTTTTTTTTTCATTTTATTTTAAATTTCTAAAATTAAAGTAGATATCATTTTAGTTTAACAATTGTGTAGTCCTTAATTTAATAGTAAAACTTGAGTATAAATTATTTATAAGATTTACTTTATAAGGATTTTTTCTTAATACCACAATTAATCGTAAGTATTTACCATAAGTTATCATAAGATTATATTTATATATATATACATATTTTTTTTTTTCATTTTATTTTAAATTTCTAAAATTAAAGTAGATATTATTTTAGTTTAACAATTGTGTAGTCCTTAATTTAATAGTAAAACTTGAGTATAAATTATTTATAAGATTTACTTTATAAGGATTTTTTCTTAATAACACAATTAATCGTAAATATTTACCATAAGTTATCATAAGATTATATTTATATATATATACATATTTTTTTTTTTCATTTTATTTTAAATTTCTAAAATTAAAGTAGATATCATTTTAGTTTAACAATTGTGTAGTCCTTAATTTAATAGTAAAACTTGAGTATAAATTATTTATAAGATTTACTTTATAAGGATTTTTTCTTAATACCACAATTAATCGTAAGTATTTACCATAAGTTATCATAAGATTATATTTATATATATATACATATTTTTTTTTTTCATTTTATTTTAAATTTCTAAAATTAAAGTAGATATTATTTTAGTTTAACAATTGTGTAGTCCTTAATTTAATAGTAAAACTTGAGTATAAATTATTTATAAGATTTACTTTATAAGGATTTTTTCTTAATAACACAATTAATCGTAAGTATTTACCATAAGTTATCATAAGATTATATTTATATATATATACATATTTTTTTTTTTCATTTTATTTTAAATTTCTAAAATTAAAGTAGATATTATTTTAGTTTAACAATTGTGTAGTCCTTAATTTAATAGTAAAACTTGAGTATAAATTATTTATAAGATTTACTTTATAAGGATTTTTTCTTAATAACACAATTAATCGTAAGTATTTACCATAAGTTATCATAAGATTATATTTATATATATATACATATTTTTTTTTTTCATTTTATTTTAAATTTCTAAAATTAAATTAGATATTATTTTAGTTTAACAATTGTGTAGTCCTTAATTTAATAGTAAAACTTGAGTATAAATTATTTATAAGATTTACTTTATAAGGATTTTTTCTTAATACCACAATTAATCGTAAGTATTTACCATAAGTTATCATAAGATTATATTTATATATATATACATATTTTTTTTTTTCATTTTATTTTAAATTTCTAAAATTAAATTAGATATTATTTTAGTTTTACAATTGTGTAGTCTTTAATTTAATAGTAACACTAGAGTATATATTATTAATAAGATTTACTTTATAAGGATTACTTTTAAGATAGATTAATGTAAATTTTGTATTAAATATATATTAAAAATCATTTTGTTTTTTACTAACAAAATTATTTTTTTTTTTTTTTATTATGAAAAGGCTTCGACAACTTATGGACATTAGCCTACAGTTTTTTTTTTTTTTTTCATGATTATTATTTGTACATTAATTAAAGTTATAAGTTGACAATCAATTGATTTAAACTATATACACATATTTATCATTAAATTTTATACAATAATGTTATGAATTTACATTAAATTTACAAGTCTTGCGGTTTCATAGAATCTGTAAATGGCATCCGTGTTTGCTTCGCCCAGAGCTTCCTCCATGTTGTTGGGGTGGCCTAGTATACTCCGTTCATCATTGTATGTGGGACAGTGGAGTGTTAAGTGTTCAATGGTCAATGGTACTTCACATGTAGAGCAATACGGTTGTTCCTCTTTGTTGAAAATGTGTGAGTGTGTGAGTCTTGTATGCCCTATTCTGACTTTGGTGATAAGGGTATCTACTACGCGAGCTGGGTTGATAGGCGAACGCCATTTATGGACAGTTTTTTTAATGTTTTTTAATTTGTTATTGGTAGTACCATCCCATTGGGTTTGCCACTGTTGGACGGAAATTCGGTTGATTATTTTTAAAATATCTTTATATGGTAGTGACATTATTTTTGATGAGAAAGTAGAAGATATGGCTTGGTTAGCCAATGTGTCAACTTTTTCATTACCATTGATTCCAATATGTGATGGGACCCACATAAATTCAAAAACTTTATCAGAGTTATTAATGATGTTGCATATTTGGAGGGATAGTTCATTTGACGGGTTATTTGATGATAATGAAGTCAGGGCACTGTAGGAGTCACTTATGATTAGTACTTTATTCATCAGGGAGGATTCAGTGTAGGTAATTGCTTCTTTAATAGCAAAGATTTCAGCCGTGAAAATGCTTGCATCTGAGGGTAGTTTGTAAAGTCTATTTATATTGCCTGAAATGAATGCGCATCCTGTGCCATTTGTATTTTTGGAGGCATCAGTATAAATTAATTCATAGTCGTGAAAGTCGGATTTTATATTTTCATTAAAAATTGAGACAATTGTGGAGTGGGGAGTAATGTTTTTGTTCAAATGGGATAGTTGGGTGTGGATTTTGGGGTGGTACTGCCAGAATGGAGTTGTTAAAAAAGGAAATGATGTTTCAATTTTGAACTCACAGTTGTATTCCTTGCATATACGAATATAAGTGTCTATAATTGATANTACGAATATAAGTGTCCATAATTGATGTTGGTCCTTTGTGTTTTCTTATTTGGGCAGGATATTTGAATAGTTGATATGGTGTTTGGTATGGGAAGGCAAGTTTTTTGGTCACGTATTTTAAGATGTTTTTATTTCTTCTGGTCTGTAGTGGGGGTTCTCCTGATATGCATAGGATACTGTCTATAGGGCTTGTACGGTAAGCACCTATAGCAAGTCGAATTGCCTGGTTATGTATTGGATTGAGGATTTGTTTTGTGTTAGATTGAGCTGAGTTATAGATGATTGAGCCGTACTCTATTCTAGATAATATTAGTGCTTTATAGATAAGGAGGAGACTGTTTTTGTCAGCTCCCCATTTGAAATGAGATAGTGTTTTAATGATTTTCATTTGACTATTGCAACTTATTTTTAGTTTTTTTAGATGACTGTTCCATGCAAATTTAGCGTCAAAAATCATTCCAAGTATACGAGTATTTTCTTTATATTCGATTGGTATGTTATTGATGTGAATTCGGTGTAGCATATCAGTTTTCTTTTTATTGAAAATTATGCATTGGGTTTTTGATGGTGAGAATTTAAAGCCAGTTTTAGATGACCATTGTAATAGTGAGTTGATAGAAGTTTGTAACAGGTCTACAGTAGTTTTGGTGTTGATTCCGCTACAGTAGATATTACAATCATCAGCGAATAACGAGTACTTAACAGGTTTCTGTATGTTGCTAAAAATGTCATTGATGGCAACTAAAAATAGTGTGACACTTAATACCGATCCTTGGGGTAGTCCATTCTCTGTTTTTGTATGATCAGAAAGTACATTGTCGAGTTTAACTTGTGTTGTGCGGTCGGTAAGAAAGTTATATAAGAACATTAACATATGGCCATCTATGGACCAGCTAGATAGGATATCGATAACTCTATTTTTCCAAACCATATCATACGCTTTTTCCAGGTCAAGAGACACAAGGATGGTATGGTTTTTTTTTTTGATGGATTCGCATATGTCTGTGTGTAGAGTAGCTAAAACATCTAATGTTGAATGTTTTTGTCGAAAGCCATATTGTTGTTTGATAAATTTATGGTTCGTTTCAAGGTACCAAACTAGCCGTCTGTTTACAATTTTTTCAAGTAGTTTGCAAAGTGTACAGGTGAGAGATATTGGTCGGTAGCTAGTAATATAAAATTTATTTTTTTCAGG
>NW_026099600.1:3622-25578 GCF_025091365.1 Daktulosphaira vitifoliae | reverse complement strand
AACTTTTTCAACTTAACTTTTGAAAATGTTCCGGAAGGTCTGACACTTTTATATATATCTTAAATTAAAGCTAATGTAATATGCTTTAATTTGAAAAAAAAAAAATTTGACTTCTGGACTTGTGTTCATGGTGAAAATGGCTACCAAATGCTATTTTTTTGTGAAAATTCTAGATTTTATAATTTTTATTTTTTATTTTTTAAGTGCTATAATTTATTGAAAAGTGTATGGATCAATACAATTTTTTCATGAGAAGTAGTATTTATATACATCTTTCATTGGACATACTTTTTTTTTAAATCAGACTATTTCCCTATATATGGGGGGGCTTCAAATATAAAAAATGCATAGAGAAAGTAGAACTTTTTCAACTTAACTTTTGAAAATGTTCCGAAAGGTCTGACACTTTTATATATATCTTAAATTAAAACTAATGTAATATACTTTAATTTGAAAAAAAAATATGATAGTTGATTTTTGAAAGGAGAAAAAAAAATACATGAGTCCATTGAAGATGGAACACGTACAAAAAAAGAAAAATATGATGGTTCAGTTAAATTAAGGGGACTTTATTAAGTAAAAAAAAATTAAGTTACTACGAGGCAAAAAACCGAATGGTCAAAAAACCTCGTCAACAAATTAAAGGGGACAAAGAAAAACAAAACAAAACAGATATTAATAAAAAAAAACTAGTTACACCTACACTTTTATTGTTAGAGAATACGATGAACGTCTTCGGGTACCCGCCGGCTATTACTCGCTGCATTGCCGCTAAGCACGGCGGGTATACGTCCCAAGTAAGCGACTGGTTTTAGGCAGTTAGACTTAGCTTGCAAGACGTTGGGACACCCCGGAATAAAATGCACTACGTCACCACATTGTACTAATGACCTATTCATCACCCAATAAAACCTATAAAAAAAATCACAAAAAATATAGATATAACATGACAGGTGGTCTTGTACACGCCTGTCATGTTGCGGGACCTAAATAAAAAAAATATAGGGGCACCTACACAAAAAAAACTATATAAAAAAATTCGCCACACGTGCTTATGGCACGGCGCACTAAAAAAAACTGGCTCAAAACATTATAACATTATAAACATTAATTATCAAAACAAAAATATACATTACCAGCCCCGAAGGGCTACAGAAAATGGAGGCAGGATTAGCCGACGCCATAAATAAAAAATTACATACTAAAAAAAAATAACGGACACTCACGAAAAATATATATCAAAAATTAAAAAGTTGCAACGCACACACCAACAGAAAACTTACGATATGGACGGGAAATAGTGCGACCAGTTCTGACTATGGCTATTCCCCGACAAAACGTCCGGCATTTGACCCGCCGGTCCGTTGGCGACAACACGGCTAGCCTTTAGAGCAGGGGTCAAAAAAAAAAAACTTAATACCCAGTGCCGGAAATTACTAAGAACAATTTAAATCATAAGGCGACAATGTATGCGGTGAGCAGTGCAAATGACGTTCAAGATGGGAAAGGAGCGGGGTGAATGTACACACAAATCCCGTCCATGAACCGGTCTGAAGTAGTACACAGCTGACTATCTTGCATGCGTATAAACAAATCACAACACCTTATCATGATAATTTTACCAACAAACGCCGTCGCAGTCCGCATTCGGCTCAACACAAATATATATATATATACAAATAGACAAAAAATAAATAGATACTTTTGTCACGTTACAATTTTCAGGTTATTTAAAATATTGCCACCGTGATCGCAGACGGCGCATCCGTTTTATTTACCGTTGTCGATTGAACGTGCGGTTTGGTCGGCGCGCTGATTAATGCGTTAATGTTTTGAGCGGAATTGTATTTGTGAGCTCGGAGAATGGACTAATTTCTCCGTGGCTGCTGTCCGTTTCCCGGCACTGTCGGTCTGTTAGGACATTCGCTTTGCCAGTGATCGGCTCCGCAAAAGGGGGGGGGGGGGGGACGAAGATCAGGCGGTGCGTTTGGCCGAGGTCGCGTTCAATGTGGTTGTTGCGAGGATGATATAGCAGCCACGTACGAATTAGCGTTATTGATAAGTCTACCCGTACGTATCGGTCGGTCGAGATCGTTCGCGATTACCCGTAAGTCATCTAAAGTACGCGGACATAGCATTCGTTATTACATATTACGTTACCATAATATTCGTTACGTAACAGACTGACTACCCGATCTACAATGTGCTGCTCGGAGCAACTGGGGCGTGCGCGCATCGCTAGACGTTGTTTATTTATGATAAATTCCGTCATGCGCTGATGTGGCCCCTGTTGCGTCGTCATGAGTTCGTTTTCTAATTCAGCTTGTATGCTGTTGTTATCGAACGTCGTGAGAAATTCCCTCGCAAATTGTCGCCAGGACATGTTGTTTAACTTGATGGTTTCCCACCAAGTTAATGCCATGCCCTTTAAAAATTGTACGCCCGTTTTTACCCATAAATCGCGATCTATGCCTGCTTGGGCCAATAGGTTTTCTACCTGTTCTAGAAACTCGCGTGGGTCCTCCTCATATTTTCCCGTAAACTCGTGGGAAGGGGGTCGTACAATAGGCGAATAATTAAGTGGCCCGATCGCCGTGTGCGTGAGCGAACGGGTCGATGATGATGGGGACAAATCGCGTGTCGGTGGCGCGAATGTGTTCGTCGCGAAGTGCCCCGGTTGTTGTGGGCGCGCGTCTACGTTGTAAACCGCGTCGTGTGTGTTCGCTCGAAGAAGCGATGGTGACGTGCGCGGAGTCTGACTGGCTAATCGCTGTAGGTTAAGCGCTTCGCGCTCCTCGATTTCAGTCAGGCGTTGCTGTAGGGCCGCGTCATTTTGAGTCGTTTTGCTGGGCCCAAAAGTTACGCGGCTCGGTTCGGACAGACGTGCGTAAGTAGCACGGTTGGTTTCCATCGTTTCTCGCGTCATCTGTGCGGTGGCGAACGGATTACGTATAGTCTCGTTGTGTGTATCGCGGCTTACAATCGTTTGTGAGAGAGATCGAATTTCTTGCGTAATGCGAGACAGTGCTCTCTCCACTTCGGACATGCGCGCATCCATACGTGTATTAAGAGATATATCGCGTAAACTTTGTCTTACTGCGCCTATCTCCTCCGTTGCGTGGGATATTGAACGCACCGTATATAAGTCATCGGTATACACTGCGTTCATACTACCGTTAGGGCGGCCGGTTGCCAGAGACCATTCGTGTAGAGATTCCTCTTCGGGATTCTCTCGCGCCAGGTTAACCGGTCGGTCCGCGTATGTGGTTGGGTCGACGGTCCGGCAAAACGCGGGGACTTCGTCTACCTGAGACTCGCGTTCCGTCGCGAGCGTCTCGTAATGAAGCGGCGGGCGTTCGGGCAGAATCGCGTTCGATGGGTCTAGCCCCTCACTGCGTAAACTATTTTGCAAGACTGCCAGCATATCGCTTTTTAACTGCCTATAAGCGCATTTGCGCAACAATTCCCGACGGTTCATTTGAGAGAGAGTTTTACCGGTCATAGTGAACGTTCCTTACCGTATTTATCAAAAATAAACAAAAATAAATAAATGAAGTTATCTATGTTGCTGCCAAAGCATGTTTGAAAAATACGTCATCAATTTCACGTCAAAGAATTGCTCTTGTAAGTTAAATATATGATTTGTGGGAAATATGATTTATTTCAACAGTAAATTTACAGTATAACAAATAATAATTTAAACTGATTAACTATAAACAATGAACAACGAACAAAATGAACAATTTATGAAAATGATAACTGATGACTGATCACTGGACACTGTGGTTTGATGATTGATAACTAGGAGCAACGGTCCCACTTCTTATATAGGCGGTAGAATGTTCCAGAACAATCGACCGCCGAAGAATCTTCTAGAGGCGGCGGCGGTCGAACGTTCTAGAACATTCGGCCGCCACATCACCCCCCTTCCAGTAATGAAATTACGATTCAATGAGTAAACTGTTTCTATCCCGCTTGATAAAACTGTGTGAAGCGCACTCTTCTTCCTGAACGTGTTGTACGGTTGTTGTCGGAGTGACTGTCCTCTGGAAATGAGTCGTCGGCTGGTTGCTGGTTTTCTGGTTGCTGGTCTTGTGGTCGATCTTCGTGCCCTTGTAGGTCATCGGGGCTGTCCCTGGTCACGTATGCTGGTTTCAGTCGATCAAACGATACAGCTACTTCTCGGTTACGTATTTTGATGACGTAATAGCGAGGGTGCCGTGATATGACTGGGAATGGACCTTCGTAGGGGTTCTCCAGCGGACCTTTAGGTGCATTGCGGTAGGCCAGAACGTGGGATGATGAGGCCAAATCTTTAAAAATGAAAGTTGGCTTATCTCCATGCCATGAAGTTGGTTGAGGCTTCAGCTCGTTGAAGTGTCGGCGAAGGCGGTTGACGTAGACAGCTGGGTCGGAGTCTCCTGTCGTTTGTTTCGGGTTCACGAACTCTCCTGGCAGACGTATGGATTCTCCGAAAACCAGCTCTGCTGAGGTTGCCTGAAGGTCTTCTTTCCATGCAGCTCGGATGCCCATTAGGACGATGGGTACACGTTCGACCCAGTCTACGCTTTCGTGGCAGCGTAGGGCTGATTTGAGTTGCCGATGGAAGCGTTCGATGATGCCATTGGATTGAGGGTGTCGAGCGGTCGTTCTTATGTGTTTTGAACCGATAAGCTTAAGGAGCGCATTATAAAGCTCACCATCAAACTGTCGGCCTTGGTCGGTTGTTAACCGTTCTGGGACACCAAATCGTGAAATCCACTCCCTGAAGATGACCTTCGAAACGGTGTCTGCCGTGATGTCTTCTAAAGGGTAGGCTTCTGGCCATCTGGAGAAACGATCGATGCAGGTCATTAGGTAGCGGTAGCCTTGGTTGAAGGGAAGTGGACCGACGATATCGACGTTGATGTGTTCAAAGCGGGAACTTGCGAGTTGGAATTCGCCAAGTGGTGCGTGGACATGCCTGTGCACTTTGCTTCGTTGGCAAGGGATACATTCTCGGGTCCAAGTTCTAACGTCCTTATTGATTGAAGGCCAGACGAATCTTTCAGCGATGAGTTTGACTGTTGCACGTGACCCAGGATGTGATAATCCGTGCAGGGATTTAAATACCTGCTTGCGGAAGGAGTGAGTGACAAACGGGCGTGCTTTATCTGTGGACAAATCGCAGAAAAGCATTTTTGATGTTCCAGGGATACATATTTGTTTCAACTTCAAGGGTGAGTTGGATTTCAGGAGACGATGGAGTTCTTCGTCGTTTTGCTGGGCCTGAGCAAGATCGTCGAAGTTGATACCCTCTGAAACAGCGTCTATCCGGGACATTGCATCAGCGACGACGTTGTCTTTTCCAGAAATATGGCGGATGTCTGTGGTGAACTGGCCAATGAAATCCAAGTAACGGAATTGACGTGGTGAACATTTTTCAGGTTTCTGGCGGAAGGCAAAAGTCAAAGGTTTCTGGTCTGTGAAAACCGTGAAACTTCGACCTTCGAGATGATGCCGAAATTGACGAATCGACTGGTAGATGGCGAGAAGTTCTCTGTCAAAAGCGCTGTACTTGGTTTGGGCTGGTTGTAACTTGCGTGAGAAGAATGCTAGTGGTTGCCATCCTTGGTCGGTGAGTTGTTGTAGAACTGCGCCAATTGTGAGATCCGATGCGTCGGTGAAGAGTCCCAAGGGTAGTTTTGGATCCGGATGCGACAGGAGAGTCGCGGTAGCCAGAGCTTTCTTGCAGTTTTCGAAGGCTTGGATGCCGTCAGGAGTCCATGGAATCGGTTTCTGTCCTTTGGCGTCTTTCCCTTGCAAGTAGGTGTGCAGAGGTGCTTGGAGATCGGCAGCATTGGAAAGAAATCGCCTGTAGAAATTAATCATGCCTAGGAACCTACGTAGGGACTTGACGGTTTGTGGCTGCTTGTAGTTGCTGATGTCCTGGACTTTCGATACTGGCGGTTTGACACCCGTGGAGTTGACGGTGTAACCTAGAAACTCGATCTCGTCTACCCCGAAAACGCTTTTAGTGACGTTTATCACGAGGCCGTATTTTTCGAGTCGCTCGAAGACTAGGCGGAGATGTTCTTCGTGTTCTTCTTCCGTCTCGGAGGCTATCATGATGTCGTCTATGTAGACGTATACGAAGTCAAGATCCCTCAGAACTTCGTCGAGAAAACGCTGGAAGGTTTGGGCTGCGTTTCGAAGTCCAAAACTCATCAGTGGAAATTCGAAAAGGCCGAATGGTGTTGTAATGGCAGTTTTCTTGATGTCGTCGGCTGCCACAGGGATCTGATGGTAGGCGCGTACCAGATCAATTTTCGAAAAGATCTTCTTCCGCGCGAGCCGTTGGGAGAAATCTTCGATGTGCGGAATTGGATACCGGTCTGGAATGGTCCGTGCGTTCAAAGACCTGTAGTCGCCACAGGGTCGCCATTCGTCGTCCCTTTTGTGCGCTAGGTGAAGCGCCGAGGACCAGCTGCTGTCGGAAGGTCGAGCAACACCCATCTTCACCATGGTCTCGAACTCCTTCTTGGCGATGGCGTACTTATTTGGTGCAAGTCGCCTGGGTTTGCATGAAACAGGCTGCCCTGGAGTGGTGCGAATGTGATGGACCGTGTTGTGCTTCACCTCGGTTGGCAGGCCGCTAGGTCGCGTCAGACCAGGGTATTTTTTTAGTAACTGGTGGTAACGCGACTCGCCGTTGAGCACCTTGATTTGTGGCACCTCACATTCAGCCGCAGGCGTGCCTGGTGAGGAAATCGTGGTGTTTGGGTCGACAAGGCGCCGGTGTCGCAGGTCAACAAGGAGTCCATAATGTTGTAGAAAGTCCGCCCCGAGTATAGGTTTCGACACATCTGCGATGATGAAGCGCCAGGGAAATTCTCGCCGTAGACCGAGGTTCAAGGTTAGGTTGATTCCTCCGTAGGTGGCGATGTCTGAGCCGTTTGCAGCGCTGAGTGTGTATGAAGATCGAAGGGTGCGAGTTGCAGTGCGTGAGCGAGGAAAAACACATACGTCAGCACCTGTGTCGATCAAGAATCGGAGTTGGGAGTTGGTGTCGGTTATGAAGAGGCGGCTTGTTTTCGGGCTCTTGTCATCTGTTGCCGCGTTTAATGACTGCCCTTCTCGTTTCCCTGGTTGAATTGGCAAGGTTGGCTGCATTTCTTCGCTTCCCTTCCATATGTGTGATGGTACCAGCAGTATTCCTTCTCGGATTGACGTGAAGAGTGGGAACGGGATGACGAGCGTGAGCGTGACTGGCCGCGATGAAAGGATCGGTTCCGACCTCTGCGAGGAGTGTTGCGTTGGGCGAGTGCTGATATTTCTTCCCGCAGAGTGAACGTCAGCTGGGCCATTTTAACGTTGAGCAACGCGTCGATTTGTGCGTTAATGCTGGCTAAGCTGACGGCCTCAGCGATTTGCGGATGAGGGAGAGTCGCGTCAGCTATCACATCGGCCAGCTCCGACAATTTTTCTAGCTCGGCGTCCCTCTGAGCAGCCAGGGCCACCTGCATCGCTTGTGGAAGTCGGCTGATCCAGATGGTCTTCAGCATCGAGTCCGGAACAGATGTACCTGCAAGGTCACTTAAATACCTTAAAAATTGTGAGGGCTTGCGATCGCCCAGAGTTTCCTTCTCCAACAGCTGTAGTGTTTTCCGTTCCTGAGAGGTGCTCAGCCGTTTGATCAGCTCTTTTTTCAGATGTGTGTAAGGCTCGGCTGCTGGCGGGTTGAGAATGATGTCGCGGACCTCGGTTTGGTATTTTTGGTCGAGTGCACCGATGATGTAGCCGAATTTGGTATCCTCTTGGACGATCTTGGATACCCCGAAGCTTCGCTCCACGACGGCAAACCACAATGTAGGGTCCTCTGGGTTGAATGGCGGGATGCGGACACCTATTGCGTTCACGTTGGCGTTGGCGACGGCGTTGGTGTTGACGTTTTCCATTTTGATAGTGGCTTCAGAATCCGGGTGTTGAGCGTTTCTTCAGATCACGTCGAGGTCACCAATTGTGGGAAATATGATTTATTTCAACAGTAAATTTACAGTATAACAAATAATAATTTAAACTGATTAACTATAAACAATGAACAACGAACAAAATGAACAATTTATGAAAATGATAACTGATCACTGATCACTGGACACTGTGGTTTGATGATTGATAACTAGGAGCAACGGTCCCACTTCTTATATAGGCGGTAGAATGTTCCAGAACAATCGACCGCCGAAGAATCTTCTAGAGGCGGCGGCGGTCGAACGTTCTAGAACATTCGGCCGCCACAGATTTAACTAAGAAACTAGGTTTACATTATTTTTTTATAATAACTATGCTATAGTTTCTATTATTGTTTTATTAAGACTTATATCATTATGTACAAAGTATATTATTTTAAATTTATATATATATATGAATACTTAGAGAATAGAGGTTTAATCGAGTTTTTCTTAGTATGATTAACTAATGTAATTTCTTCGAGAGCTCCATTTATAATTTTTTCTATGTAATAACTATTTAAAATTTGTTAGAAAAATAATTTATATGAAGTAAATTAATTTTGTTGGTGAGGAAGCTTGGCTATCCTGCATTTCATACTATTCCAATATGGAATTACCAGTAAAATTATCTAAAAATAATTAATAATTAATTTTTGACTAATGAATGGTTTCAAAAAAAAACTAATGATAAATAATAAACTAACTATTTTCGTATAAGTTTAGATTGTATGGTTAAAAAATATCATATTCTTTAATATTTTTAAATAAAAAAAAATATTAAACTTAAATTAAATTAATTTAAAATTTGAAAGGACAATTTTTATATTTTACCTTCCAGAGGATATGTAAGTTTGGTGGAGTGATATTACCCTCACATACATTAAGTGTATCTTCTACATCAGTATTAATTTCTATGATTTTAAAATTGTTTAATTGTAATTTAAATAATAAAACAATATATACCCAATTAATACTTACGAAACTCTGTAAAAAAAAAACCATCCAGGAAAATTCTTTAGTATTTTAAACATTTTACAATTTTCATTTTCGGTAGCAATTCTCGAGTTATTACAGAATTTTACAATACAAACATAAACCATTTTATTAAATATTGTATAAAATATGATGGAAAATTAATGAAATAAAATGATTAAAAGAAAAATTCTTATAATTGTTGTGGTTCGGGTGGTAATTATATTGAATAAATAAACAACACCGTGATTAAATATCAGTGAAAATATATTTTACAATTGCTATATCCGTAAGATTACATAAAAACAAAATCAGTTTCCAAAGGAAGTAGACAATAGCCAAAATGTTAATGTTATAATATTAATTCTTGTTAGTGGCCGGCGGCCTGGACCGGTTCAAGCCGCCCGTCAGCCACTCCATATGGTGCGACCTGCCGGACGTAAAGGGAAAGCGCCGCGATCGCCATCCAGTGGTAAAGCTGGAGTCGCGATGCGACCGCGACATAATATATATTTTTACTTAACTGGTATTATTTCTAACTGGTATTATAAGGTACTTTAGCCTCCAGTTGTACCTTTACAATTAAATGTACTACATTTTTGGAATATACTTCAACTATACTTTAGACTTAACATAACTCATTTGCATTTTTAACCACAAAAAAATATTGAATACATAAATTATAATGTACAGAAATTTATGTGAGGATTAATAAAAAAATTCGCAGTAATAAATTTAAAAATTATATAACTAAGTGAATTAAAAAAAAAATCTGTTCTTAGATTAAAGATACCTCTAGAATTATCACCATTCAATAGCCTTATAATGTAAAATAATTGCGAACGTATCAATTTATTCTGGATACATCGAACATGACTTTTTCATAGCAAATGTCAAAACTCGTACATGCAACATATCTTTCTAAAAATGTTAGCATAGTACAGCCAGTTTTCTTTTACATTTACAATTTTATAGCGCGTACTAGTGACATAACTGTATCGATACATCAAACTATGTACAGCCCGCTATTTTTTTATTATAAGTCATCATTTGTTTTGAAAGTGTAATATAAATTAAAACAAACTTTCATATATCAATTTGAAATTTTGTAGGCAGTTCTCAAAATCAAATGCATATTTTTACATACAGGGTGTTCAGTAAGTAAAGAAATAGGTCTGTTGTTCAAACAATGAGAACAATAGATACCCGTTTCCTGACTTACTGAACACCCTGTATATAGGTTATGATAAAAAAGAGGAATCTTTAATTAAAGAACCAACTTTTTTGTTTTAAGTTCATTTAGTCAAATAATTTTATCAATCAATGAATACTTATCACTTTTTTTTTCTAAGTTATCAAATCACGTAAATAATAATTTGTGTATTTCATATTTCTTGTGGGTGATAGAAAGTCTAAAGTAGTCTTAACTGAAGTGAAGTATATTCAAAAAAATGAAATACAGTTAGTTATATAGGCGCAACTAATAGCTATGTGATATTGACCTCACATAAATGTAGGTTATAATGTGTTATTAAATAAAAATATTTTTTAGGCTGAGAAAGTAATAACATCCACTGAAATTTTATTTTATATGTGCCTATATAAAAGTAGTCCAATATAAATTTCATTACCGTATAATATTTAACGTACATTCCATGAAACATTAAATTTTTACTAATATAATTAATTAATCCTTATAAACAAGAACACACAAAAATTAATCTTATTATAAAGTAAAAAATAATTCTAATTTAATAAGGAAATCTCAATTTGTATTAAAAGTCATTTGTTTCCATGACACTGTAACTTTGAACAATCAAAACCTAAATAAAATGTTAAAAGAATAATACACAAAATTTAAAACAAATATTACTGGAAAAATCTTGTAAAAGACGTTATGCAATTTATAAAATCATGTCCAAATTGTCAACCAAACAATATACTAAATGGAAATCCCATAGGTAAATTGAATCCAATACCAATAACAAGCAAACCTTTAAATTGACTTACTTTTGACTATTTAGGTCCATTAAGCGCTAGTAATAAAAACAAATATAGAATAGTAGCTGTTTGTAATAATACAAAATTTATGTTTACAAAAGCTGTAACAGCCGCCATAGCGAAATCAATGGTTAAATTTATTATTCAGATAATCACACAAGTGGGTTGCTTTCGATATTTTTCGAGTAACGGAGGAACTCATTTTAAGAATGAGTTAGTCAAAAAAACATATGAAAACCTAGGCATAAGGCAAGAATGTTCAAGAGCATATTCTCCACAAACGCAAGGCATTGTTGAAAAAATTAATGGTGTAATTTGTGCGTCCCTTCGAAATTGTATTGAAAATAATAATCAATCTAAATGGTCATATTATCTGCCTTACATAACACTAGCATGCAATGCAAAACCACAATCTAGTACACGCTACAGCCCCTTCTATTTATTACATGGATTTGAACCATATTTCCCCATTGACAACAAAATATTACCTGACGACATACCCTATGACATAAAGCAATCATTAAAAATTCTACATGAATACGAAGCACAATTCCGTTAAAAATTCAAAATATTCAGCAAACTAAAAAAATAACAGTTATGAAAAAAAACGTTATCCTAACATTCGATCCTGGTGCTTTAGTGTTAGTTAAATTTCCATTTAACGAACATGGAAAATCACAAAAA
The DNA here is from genome assembly GCF_025091365.1 of Daktulosphaira vitifoliae. Classification (NCBI taxonomy): domain Eukaryota; kingdom Metazoa; phylum Arthropoda; class Insecta; order Hemiptera; family Phylloxeridae; genus Daktulosphaira; species Daktulosphaira vitifoliae. Next base: position 13,933 of record NW_026099600.1, on the reverse strand, counting down.
TTAGCACCTAAATATAGAGGGCCTTTCAAAATTATAAAAAAAATTAATGACTTAAATTACAAAATTCAACTAACTCTAAATAACAAAATTACCGAAGATATTATTCATGTAAGACTAAAACCATACTACCAAAGACTCACCTAACAACATAAACTTTTCTCTAACATACTATAAATACATATTAACACATTTATTTTTATCATAGTTATTATTCATTTATTAATATAATATGTTTATATTTTTTTTAATATTCACAAAAACAGAACCAATATATCAGAATGAACTCATCATTTAATAACACACACCCACACATTATGTGTCCAATAGGACAATTATGTGTCAATTGCACCCAGAAAAAATGGCTTATGCAAACAGATCATTATATTATAGAACAGGAGATGAATTAGTCAAAACACGTTGTGGAGTATTTTACGGGCAAAAATATCGTGTGGCTGGTCAACGAACTAATATATTACTCAAGGATAGATGCAGAAAGGAATTTAAGATACCATTACCTAATTCATTACTTCAAAATTCAACAATTGCCAAAATATAATTACGATAGATTCCAATAAATAAAACGAATTAAAACATTATATAACAGGAGTTTAACGGCAGATAATAACAAATTACATACCAACTATTGGAACAATCTAATTTATTATATATTAGTAGAAGATCNATAACAAATTACATACCAACTATTGGAACAATCTAATTTATTATATATTAGTAAAAGATCACAATATAACAGACACTAATTTAGAACCTCTAAAAAAATACCACTTAGATTCAAAAATAATTGAAAATTCTAACAGAAATGATAAAATTAAACATCTTGCAGACAATTCAGATGAATATTACGTCGATTTATACAATACCAATATATACTTCACAAATTCGACCTCATCACAAGTGCAACTTCAAGTCATCCTTTTTTCTTCGACAATTATGACACTATAAAGGATAAAATAAAATATATCAAAGAAGAATTTCAAATGAAAAATATAATATACGAATCTGAGCCAGAATGGTAAAATTTTAACACACTCAAATACTGCTACAATATTTCAAACAAATTTTACACCTAGTAATTAAAAAAAATTGATTAATCATATAATTACCTTTTTATATATATTATATTCACTTATACTATACACTTCCTTATATAACTTCATAAATAATTATAAATAAAAATCAGTTTTTTTTTGTAATTCTCATTGTCATTATAACATTGTTCAAAAAAATTTACTTCAAACACACAATTACAAAAATATTGATACATATTCATATCAACTACATTTATTAAAATTATACATATAAGAAATTCATACAACTATTTATATCTTACATACGAACTTAATGACTATTTTATATATTATACCTTTTTAGAAAATACAATTATTATTATTACTTTAACTATATACTTTTATTAATTTTTTTTTCTTTCTCTATTCACCTTCTTTTTTTCTGCTATTAAAAATATGCTAATCTTTTAATTTATGCACGAACAGAGTGCCTATCTATAATAAAAAATATTATCTATTACACAAAAACAAACAAAAAAACATAACTTACAAAATCTCATCACAATCTATACTATTGAGGTACAGCTGTGTTTCTCCAAAATGAGAACTCCTTCCGTACTCATATATAGCTTTTAGTGCAAAATAATATATGCCACTCGTAGCGCACAATATCCCATCACAAGCTTGTGGCAGGTTCAACGGCAAAATATTACATACCTTTCGCCATGAGGTAACATCAGCCATTGTCCCTGTCTCCTTACAGCAATAAAGCTCGTAATGATCTATTCTTACGTGCTGTACCGTCAACTTAAGTCTCCATATCAGGGTGAACTTCCTACCAGCATTACTCAATTTCAAGATCGGCCTACCTGGTACTTTTTTTCATCCCGATCCTTCACTAACATTAAAATGGTTAGGCAACACAGGTGGATAGCTAAGCCTAATCCGTCTTTCGCTGTTCACCGATCTATAGGAAGATATGATTATCAACTACACCACACGTTTAATTTAACTCGAAACTACACAACGATGCTTACGAACGTAAACTAATACGAACGTACAACTAAAGACTGACCTAATATTTTGAATTTCAGAATCCAACCTAGATAATACTAATAACAAATCAAATAACCCTACCAAAAATATATACTTAACAAAAAATCTTTCTTCTATATATCTATAAAAAAAATACCCTATTCTACAAAAATCTAACCCAACTCAATCACACACAAAAAAAAAAGGGATCTCAGTATAGTATAACAAAAAGATTATTAGGAGTAACGATAAATACTTATTTTTTACTTTTCTCACGTTCTTATTCTTTTTTATTCATTTTTCTCTTAGGCATTATCTCACAAATAAATAGCTATCTAACAACTATGCATCATTATACTAAACAACACGAATATCTTCTTCTATAAACTATTAAATATTTACAAAATTCCGTAGATAATAGGAATAACTGGTAGTGTATTACATTTTATGTGTAAAATCACCATACTCTAACATTATTACAATTACTCTTATTATATATTAAAACTCCTATCCAAGATAACATACTAACCGTTTAAAAAAAAAAAAAAAACTAATAATTATTTCACTATCCTTAATTCATACTAAAAAAAAAAAAAATTAATTAACAAACGAATTAAACAATTATATATTTTATAACCACTCAATACATTTAAAACCATTATTGCAACACATTGAATAAATTAGAATTATTCAATTTATAATATACTCAAAATTTTTTGAAATTAAACAAACATCCCTTGCATACAAATAAAAAAAATAATGAAATAACTCATCTACTACTAATATATAGATTACGATAATTTTTTTTCCTAATCAAATTAACATCACATTATGTATAACACAATAACACACATTTCAATAAATATTATATACAGAGTGGCCCACCACTCCCTGACAATTTAAATAACTTTTGATCCAGTTAATATTTTTAGCTGATTTTTTTTTTTAAATAATAGTAATACGTTAGGTCCATAGCTATATCTCAAATTTAATCGCTGTTAAAATTAATAAAATATAATATAGTATAATTAATAAAAGAACCAACTTTTTTATTTAAAGTTCATATAGTCAAATATTATTTTCAATTAATAAATGTCCATCATTTTTTTTTATTTAAAATATTAAATCTCGTATAAAATAATTCGAGTATTCAATATTTTTTGTGGGGGATAGAAAGTCTAAAGTGAAATTATTCCAAAAATCTAATACATACAGTTGTATGGGCGCAACTAGAAGCTATGAGATATTGACCTCATAAAAAATGAAATAAATGTATTCTTAAATAATAATAATTTTTAGGGTAAGATAATTATAATAACACTCACTAAAATTTTATTCTACACGTGCCTATAGAAGTTTCCGCAAAATGGAAAACCAGTTTACATTTAAATTTAACAGTGATAAAAATCACTATAGTAATATTTTTCAATACAAATTGCATCACTTTTTAAAATTTAACATAAAACGTTGAATTCAAAATAATTTAATTAATTAATCCGTTTACAATAACTCGAATTTAGGTAGAAAATGTACTTTTTATTTAAGCCAATTAATATAACTAAATATTTTTAATGATTGGCTAACAATTATTAAATTTGTTTAATAAAATAACTCAGTTCGGTCACTAAGAAACTAAGAAATCAATAAAAATATTTTGTTATATTAATTGGCCTAAATAAAAAATAAACAAGACTTTTTGGCCAACGACAAAATAACGTTACTAAATCAATTTTTTTATTTTGTATAACTGGAAAAAATATAATTTAAATATTGGCTGAAAATAATCTATTATGGTGATCGTTAAATAACATATTTATTTTTGAAATAATGAAAATTTGTTTTAGGAACGTTATTTGTTGTTGGCCAAAATATCATTAAAAAATTAGTATAAAATATCTAGTAAACTGAAAATGCATTGGGACTTTTAGTCTAACCAGCGAACGAAGAACATAGAAGCTCTTGTGGAAGCCAAACTAGTCTATTAGTCTCAGTCGCGTCGAAATCAAAATTCAAAAATCTTGAAATCAACGCGACATTCGCAAGTCTATTTCCGAAAACAGCCGTCAAATTCATTTGCTATATTATTGAAAATAAATATGGTACCTTTGGAGATAGGAGATCGGATTGTCATAAGGTATCATGACTACATGCAAAATTTAACAGTTACCAAAGTAAATGACAAAAATCTTGAACAACCTGAAGAGTATCGCGTTAAACTTCAAGGAATATGTGGGCAATTTTTTGACATGTCCTCGATGAATATCCTTACCAATGTTATCAAAAAGAAAGAAGTATTTAACATCGTAAGTGAAAAATATGTGTACATAGCATAGTTATTTATACTTATATTTTTTAAGGCATGTATTGACAAAAATGAACTCGTATTGACATATTCAACATCTAAAAAAAGTCTAAACACTCAGATTTGGAATGCTAAAAATTTGAAACCCAAAAACTTATGAAATATCGTAAAATTGACGAACAAGAGTCAAATAAATTCAAACAACTCGAAAATAGACAACAATATAATAACACCAATAATACACGTCATTCAGCTCAAAACACTTCCGTATTAGCTAATAATTCCTTTAACACAAACATATCACAGTTAAAAAATAATCTTTCAACTCGACCGTTAAAAATATTGCCGGGAAATATTTACACGTCAATTCAAGAAAACAACACTTTAATAAATAATCCGAACAACTTTAATAGAAAACCAGTTAAGAAATTAACAAAAATTATTGAAACATCAGAAGACCTGGAAAAAACTAAAGAAAATAGAACTTTACGATGTGAAAATAATAATAACAAAAAAATCACTACTAGAACTCGTCCACATGATATTAAAAAACATTTATGGGATAAAAGGTACTTATTGTTCTCTAAATACGACCAAGGAATCATGATGGACAATGGTAATAAAATAATTATTTATACAAACTTTAGTATTTTACTATTAACGATAGCATTTTTTTTTTTTCAGAATCATTTTACTCCGTTTGTCCCGAGATCTTAAGCAAACATATAGCGTTGAGATGCCCTGGTCTAGACGTCGCTATGGATCTGTTTTGTGGTGCTGGTGGAAACGTCATCCAATTAGCCAAGAGATACAAACATGTAATCGCAGTGGATATCGATGCTAATAAATTAGAATTCGCCAAAAGAAACGCCGAGATTTATGAAGTCAGGGAGAAAATTACATTTATACAGGAGACTTCTTCGAAATTGCAGAAACTTTGAAAAAATATAAGCCACAAGTCATAGTGACGTCTCCCCCATGGGGCGGCCCATCGTATAAGAAACACGAAGTTTACAGTCTCGAGAAGCATATGTGTAAAGACTACGAAGGAGGCGGTAGAAAACTCTTCGACCTGCTGAGAAGTATTGCACCCAACGTAGCACTGCACATACCTAAAACTACAGGTCGTAACGAGGTAAATTATTCCATTTTCTATAGGTAAACCGCAGTTGTAGTTAATGTTGAATAATTAATTTTCTAGTTAATACAATTTGGAAAATTATTCGATCTCAACATGAAAATTCAACACAATTATATCGACGAAAGACATGATTCGATAACTGCGTTTTTCGGTCGATTTTTCAATATGAACACGAAATTCTTATCTAACGACAACAAACTTTATTCAGCTCAAGACCGACTTAACCAGTACAAGAACACCGTTACTCCGAAAGAAACGCAGCCTAAACAGTATGGCACAGAGAACACAGATATGAACCCATATGAAGTTAAAGTAAAATACTGCAAAGAACGAAATCTCAGCACTGAGACCTATACAACAAAAGACCTATGTACTAAGAAATCAACATTAAAACTAGGCGAGACGCAAAAAGTTAGTTATTTATAATTATCATAAATACAATCATTTATTACTATAATATTTCCACAGATAATGATAGTTCAAAAACGTACGAAGACGTGTTATCTTGTACACTCTGTGGAGAGTAGAAATTCTGTTATCACCTTGTGCGATAAACTACGCGAAATGGAAAATAACTTGAGATGCATCCAGAAAGTTGAAAAGTACGACATGTGCTTGATATTTTTTGGCGCTGAATGGTACCGTGGGAAAATTATGGACGAGACGAACGATGGTATGTAAAAAATTTACTTGATTGACATAGAACAAACGATGTTGTTTAACCGAAAAGATGTCTAAGAAATGCCAAAGCAATTTGAAGGAGAGTCTTTATTAATTGAAATTGTCGTAACACCTCCGCCAAAAGAAATGCTAACTACTGTTTATGCTAACGTAGAAGCAATAAAAACTATTGGACCGAGTACGGTGGTGAAACTGATTTGATTATAAATTACTATACTACCTTATAACTCCTATTCATTTGCATTCGACAGTCAATGTATATATTCCTTAACGCTGTTAACAGAAGATTACGGGCTGTAATGATGTCTTTTTATATTATATATATTTTTTTCATTACCTTTGTTATGAACTATTTGTATTTTCATAACTAATCATCTTATTGCTTTGTTTATTATTTATATATTTGCTTGTAGTTACATTTTCATTTTTTTTTTTTTGCTGTATTGTTAAATTTTTTTGTTCGCTTATCTGTTTAAATCAAATAAAGCTGTTCGACACTTATTAAACATTGTTATCATATAATTTTATTAAATTATTTTGTACGTTAATTAGTTAATACATTTTCAATTGTAAATTAACCAAAGAGTTCCAATAAGTTAATAATACACTATGTATTAATGATAGTAACAGTACTTCTTTAATTATTGATCATAGTGTCCCTGAAACTGTTCTAAGGCCTATATTATTTATTTTATATATAAATAATTTACTTAATATTTAATTTGAGGCCAAATATGTTTTGCTGATGATACTGTCATCAGTAATCATGTCATAACTTTAATTTAGTTCTCAAACGTTAAAGAAACACAATTAATGATTGTATTATTTTATTCTATACAAATATCAGGATTAATTCATTGAAAATTTAAATTATAAAAATGATTGATTGTTTATCATAACTTTCAACAAATTTCATTAAAATTTCTATTAATTCTAATATTTAGTATATTTTTACGATTATAACAAAAATTAGGTATTTAAAATGTAGTATTTAATAAATATTTTTAACATATAAATGAGATATATTGCAATAATATAAATAAATAATTTTACAAAATTAAAAAGTCCTTTATTAAATTAGAGGAAATAATTTCCTCTACAACATTATCAATAATTAAAGAAGCTATATGTCAGATTTTTTAAATTCAGACTTGCATTCTTATCTTTAATCAGTTATTAAAAAATATATTCACAATAAAAGCACATAAAATATGACTTGTATTATTGTCATACCTATAAATTGTGTATGTTTTATTTTTGTTAATTTTTCATCAATTTATGTTACACATAACACAAGACGTCGGCAATAGATATGAAACCAAACCAAACCCAACCGATGAGGGCATTGAATCGGTAAAAAAATTCCCTTCCCCTAACACTATTATATTATATGGTTCTATGTGGAGCTGAGTTACAAGAAAATTAATTTTCTACTACAATACTTGAAACCTCAACACGTAACATCTTTCGATTTTTAAATGGCGACTCAATTTATTTTTTATACCATCAAATTTATCATTTGAAAGAAAATGTTTTTTGAATTATTCGATTACAATAAATTGAGATTATTTAAAGTTAAGGTACAATCAGAAAACCATACTTATTTTTGAACGACGACAAAATTATCATGTATTATATCAATATATTGTACTTCTTTTTGTATCTTGTTATGATATAAAGCTATAGCAAAAATTAAATTTTTCATACAAAACAGCTAAAAAAGAACTATTATTGTTAAGATAATATAATAATGATTAGCTCAAATATTGTAGAATTTAACAGTTATAATATTTTTTTTGAGCATTTTCTAAGGAATCATACTGTTAGTTAATAGGAAACTTCAGAACTTAAGGTAGATATAGCCTAGCCAGCTATCCCCCGTTGGTCCCTTAGAATACTGTTGATGGGCATTTAGGCTCAACCCCTAAATATTGACGTAAGAGTACAACGTGTGAATTCAGAATCAACGTTGGATTGTCTAAAATATCGTTACGTTTCATGGAATACGAGGTAAGTACTTATGTACTTAAAGTGATTTATGCTTTTAAATCATAAACAATCTATTGCGTAATAAACTATCAAGATAAATTATAAATTTTTGTAATGTTTATTAGAACATTTAACTATAAAATAAAAAATATTTCAGTTAATTTTGTCAACTAATAAAAGTGCACAATATATATATATATATATATTATAAACATAATACTTAAAAAGTATTCTTAATACATATTGTGTTTTTTTAATTTTTAGTTTATATATAAATACAATATTGTATTAATATATACACTAAACATTTTTATATAAAGAAAAATTTATTTTTCTTAGAAGATGTTGGAAAAATATTTTCAAAAATGTTTTATTAACAAATTTTTTATAAAAAACATTATTTCATTTTTATTTTATATTTTTAAAAACATTTCATTGGTTATAGGGTTTATCATGTTAATTAACCATTGTTAATCATGGAAAACATCCTATATGAAATAAATAATGGTTATTAAAAAAATAAAAAAGAACAGTTTTTAGATATTTGTATAGTAATTAAACACATAATATTCTTTTTATTTTTCTTAAAATTTTTTTTAAAATTTAATACTCTATTTTTTGGCTTTATTTAAATGGAATAAAAAAGTAAATTTTGTGTAATGAAAATGTTATCTTACGAACCACAATTTACTATAGTATTTTAATTTTCAGCATAAAGTTTTAACATGTATTTTGCAACATAATTTATCGTAGCATATAAATTAATTAGTCTTTTAAATTCAGTTTTAATGTCTTCATCTATATCTAAAGCTATTACTTTTGGCAATGTTACTAAGCATGTACATCTTCTATAACGCTTCTGCAAATTAATACAACGTTCAATAAATCTTTGTTTATTGTTTTTTTGTTTTGGAGATTGATTATATTCATTAAATATTACAATAGTTTGATCAATTGGATCTCTACGTAAACGATAAATACTAAATTTTTTTAATAGAAGATTGCACATAGATGACACTATATGAAAATGATCACTAAACGCTTCGTTTTCACTTGGTAAAGTCTGTAGCATCTTTTTTGTGGAAATATTATATGCCATCAGTATTGTAATTCCAATACTTTCAATAACATTTCTAAGCCAAATTATGGCTTCTATTGGATCGTTACGATCAATTATAGCTTCATTCGTAATGTCAAGTAAAGTTCTATCAATAACCAGCGTATGGTAAGATAAACGAGGCATAGTACCTATATATGGTTTATCCGAAGGTACAGGAGTATCAATATCGTCATTAAGGTAGAATTCTTCTAATTTATTGACTGACATATAAGGATCTGTATAAATAGTACCATCATTTATTTTATAAAATAACAAATCTTTGTGTTTATTTATATGTTCATATGCGTCATCACGTGTTATTTTTGTTAAATTAAATTTTTCGCACGTACAAGAAATTTTAATTAAAACAATTAACAACATTACATAACTAATGGAAATCATATTGAAGAAAATTGAGAAAATTCTATGAATGAAAATCTAACGTCGATGTTTTGAATAAAATAATTTATTAGAATCATACTTTTTAATCTACGTGGCTTTTTTATATTATGAAAAAAACTGTAAAATAATTGAAATAATAATAACTTTTAACATATTTATTAAATCAAATAAATTGTTATTACATTTTTCGGTGACTAAAAATACTAAAAATAAATTGTTCACCATTTAAAGGCAACAAGTATTAGTTTACTTGCGAGTTTAAAGATGAACATTTTATATGGAATTCTTTTATACATTATAATACAAAAATTTATGAACTAAAAACAAAAATAATAAAAATAATAAAATAGGATAATGAATTTAACTTACTATTAAGATTATTGTATATGTCTTGTAGTCCCAGTGTAACTTTCCTAAATGCCCTATAAAGATGTCCTTTAAATAATTTAAATTAAAAGATATTTAAAAAATGAANCACTACTAGAACTCGTCCACATGATATTAAAAAACATTTATGGGATAAAAGGTACTTATTGTTCTCTAAATACGACCAAGGAATCATGATGGACAATGGTAATAAAATAATTATTTATACAAACTTTAGTATTTTGCTATTAACGATAACATTTTTTTT
>NW_026099600.1:0-3432 GCF_025091365.1 Daktulosphaira vitifoliae | reverse complement strand
CCAAGAGATACAAACATGTAATCGCAGTGGATATCGATGCTAATAAATTAGAATTCGCCAAAAGAAACGCCGAGATTTATGGTGTCAGGGAGAAAATTACATTTATACAGGGAGACTTCTTCGAAATTGCAGAAACTTTGAAAAAATATAAGCCACAAGTCATAGTGACGTCTCCCCCATGGGGCGGCCCATCGTATAAGAAACACGAAGTTTACAGTCTTGAGAAGCATATGTGTAAAGACTACGAAGGAGGCGGTAGAAAACTCTTCGACCTGCTGAGAAGTATTGCACCCAACGTTGCACTGCACATACCTAAAACTACAGGTCGAAACGAGGTAAATTATTCTATTTTCTATAGGTAAACCGCAATTGTAGTTAATGTTGAATAATTAATTTTCTAGTTAATACAATTTGGAAAATTATACGACCTCAACATGGAAATTCAACACAATTATATCGACGAAAGACACGATTCGATAACTGCGTTTTTCGGTCGATAGTTCAATATGAACACGAAATTCTTATCCAACGACAACAAACTTTATTCAGCTCAAGACCGACTTAACCAGTACAAGAACACCGTAACTCCGAAAGAAACGTAGCCTAAACAGTATGGCACAGAGAACACAGATATGAACCCATATGAAGTTAAAGTAAAATACTGCAAAAAACGAAATCTCAACATTGACATAACAACAAAAGCCCTATGTACTAAGAAACCAACATTAAAACTGGGCGAGACGCAAAAAGTTAGTTATTTATAATTATCATACATACAATCTTTTATTACTATAATTTTTCCACAGATAATGATAGTTCAAAAACGTACGAAGACGTGTTATCTTGTACACTCTATGGAGAGTAGAAAGTCTGTTATCACCTTGTGCGATAAACTACGCGAAATGGAAAATAACTTGAGACGCATCCAGAAAGTTGAAAAGTACGACATGTGCTTGATATTTTTTGGCGCTGAATGGTACCGTGGGAAAATTATGGACGAGACGAAAGATGGTATGTTAAAAATTTACTTGATTGACATAGCACAAATGATGTTGTTTAACCAAAGAGAAGTCTATGAGATGCCAAAGCACTTTGAAGGAGAGTCTTTATTAATTGAAATTGTTGTAACACCTCCGCCAAAAGAAATGCTAACTACTGTTTATGCTAACGTAGAAGCAATAAAAACTATTGGACTGAGTACGGTGGTGAAACTGATTTGATTATAAATTACTATACTACCTTATAACTCCTATTAATTTGCATTCGACATTCAATGTATATATTCCTTAACTTTGTTAACAGAAGATTACGGGCTGTAATGATGTCTTTTTATATTATATATATTTTTTTCATTACGTTTATTATGAACTATTTGTATTTTCATAACTAATCATCTTATTGCTTTGTTTATTATTTATATATTTGCTTGTTGTTACATTTTCATTTTTTTTTTTTTGCTTTAGTGTTAAATTTTTTTGTTCACTTATCTGTTTAAATCAAATAAATTTATTTGACACTTATAAAACATTGTTATCATCTAATTTTATTTTACTTATTTTGTACGTCAATTAGTTTCAATTGTAAATCGGTTAAAAAATTGCAGATCATTAGTTAATAACTAAAAGTATATGAAAATTTCTTATTTAGCCCTAAAAAAATAAAAACGTATATGTTCTATTCTTACCGTTGAAATTGTTAATTTATAAATCGTTCATTGTAAAAACATAAAAAAAATTCATTTAACCGTCGTTTTAAATTTAATTTTCTATACATTTTTAATTCGACATTTTTTCTATTATTTACTATTCTAAACCTACAATTTTTTTAATTTTAATTAAAAAAATCACATCAGAGTAAAATTAATACCGTCTCAGTTTCACATTGAAACTAAAATAATGTTAACTTACAAATTTATATACAACCAGAAACTATTAAAAAAAAAAAACGTACTAAAAAAATTTACTACATATTTTAAATAATTTATCTTTTTTAAAATTCTTGGCATAATGTGTTTTTATTGCAGTTAGGATAACAACGCCGGTATTCTGTAACAATCTGTAATAGGTATTGTTTTTGTGCTTCGTCTTTTGTTAAAATATTATTATACTCTTCTATGAGTTTGACGCCCCTCTCTGCCAAATCATTTATAATTTTTAAAATATTTACTATTATTTTTCTTCTGATATATTGACTGTTGTCTTTCCACAACAAAGGATTGATATTTAAAAAATCTGTTTCAATGTCATATCTTTCAAACATTTTTTTTGACTCAGTTGAAATAAAATCATCTATACTTTTATTTTTAAAATCATAAATTTCATTTACTCCTACTACTATACGTTTGTTTGTACATGGATCTTCTTCCCAATTATTTAATGAGTTTACCATTTTAATTTTAGTATCTTCACATATATCATCATCAAAAAATGCTAATGCTGCCGATTCGGATACTAAGTACCATAAGTGACCCAAAATTTTTTTTTAAAACTACTTAAGAAATATCTTTATCTATTGGTTCATAATCAATTATATTTTAATAAATTTTAAATCTAAATTTGGCGCTAATGCAGCATTGGTGCACTAAACCATTGTTTAATATATAAACTTGTAATAAAAATACATAATGAACGAATATTTAAATCTTTGATTAACAATTCAAATTGGCCCCGAAACAAAAAAATTTTCAAACAATAAATGGCCTTGGCAATCTAACGAGCATGATGGATTGGGCCAGGAATTTTAAAATAAATTCCATGCAAATGTTAGGGCGTGATATTTTATACTTACCATGCAGACATCACATTTATGTAATTATATTGAAAAGTGTTTTCCAAGACAACCGTGGGAGCTCATTAGTATCGACTTAATGGGTGAGTACCCCAGAACATCAAGGGGAAAAACGAACCTGTTAGTAGCAACTGACTGTTTCAGTCGCTGGACCGAAGCGTACCCGATAGGCGCAGCGACTACAAAAACGATTGTAGACACGCTCGAACGCGAATTTTTCTCACGTTTTGGGTACCCCCGCGTATTGCTTTGCGACAACGGACGGAATCTGGTTTCTAACGAAATGATTAACGCGATAAATAGATGGGGGGCGGAAGCCTGGACCACACCTATTTATCATCCGCGCGCAAATCCGGTAGAACGAAAAAATCAGGAGCTAAAAAAAGGTCTCCGCGCCCTACTAGTAGAGGGCGACCATAGCACCTGGGACATTAAAATNTTGTAGAGGGCGACCATAGCACCTGGGACACTAAAATACCGGCGATACTATTTGCGTTGCGTAATTGTCGTAATGAAAAAACCGGTTATCCGCCTTCCGTACTCGTTTTCGGCTGAGAGGCGAAATGACCTGGGGGTCTATTTTTCAATCGTCCGTTCACGAACGTATACGTTCAGATTTTATTTTATATAGGTTTATATGGCGAA
>NW_026099599.1:64236-72523 GCF_025091365.1 Daktulosphaira vitifoliae | reverse complement strand
TTTCCATTAGGTTTTCTACGGTTAGCGATACACGACCCGTTTTCTGTTGTTCAACACCTCTACCCGATATGGATAGATAATATTTCGAGAAACATTTTGACTTGACGATATTAAACTCCATACTCAAATATATTTTTGATTTACAAGAATCGTCCATGAACGATATTAGNCCGTACTCAAATATATTTTTGATTTACAAGAATCGTCCATGAACGATATTAGTTCGCCGATAATGTTCAAAAAGTTTATAAAATAGTCTGCCGACATCCAAAAGTACATACTTGGTGTTATGATTATTATAATCGGAACGTATTGATCAATTACCCACGTGCAACCGATATGTAGAAATTTTCGCTCGACGAAACTCAAATTGAAGACCGACGTTGCTAGTATAGAAAACTCAGGTTGAGGTTGATTCCGAATAGTCATTCTTATATCTTTTCCTCCAGTTGTCATTTTCATCATGCTCATCTTGAATATCACGATGTTATACTTCACTGATTACACACACGAGTAAGAAAACGAAGATACAATACGATTGATTTTCACGAGCGATTGTGTTTTATACCAATATTAAATAACAGGAGCAGGGGAAGAATACAATCATCTTTGAAGTGGGTGGTTGTGAGGCGCTATTATTTTTTATCAAATTGAATTTTTATTTTGATAAGGGAGGCGCTAAAAATTTTGAAAAGTGAGGCGCCGGATGAGATTATAAGTGAGGCGCTATTATTTGTTATCAAATTGATTTTTTATTTTGATAAGGGAGGCGCTAATAATATTGATAAGTGAGGCGCCGGAGGAGATTATAAGTGAGGCGACGGGGAGATTATAAGTGAGGCGCTGGAGGAGGCGCAAGTGAGGCGCACCCACAAACACACATCAAAAGTCTGAAATTTTTTTTTTTGCATAATAAAGTACATTACATAAGCTTTAATTTAATATATATATAAAAGTGTCAGACTTTCCGGAACACTTTCAAAAATTAAGTTGAAAAAATTAATTTTTTGTAAAAAAGTTGTCATTTTAAATCCCCCTTGTCGGCAGGTTTAGAGTCAGATTTATAAAAAAAATATACAAAATGAAAGGTAATGATATCATGCATCTATATAAAAAAAATTATATTGATATGTTGATTTTTAAATACGTTACGGCAGTTTTTAGTAAAAAAAATTGAAAAATTTTCGAAAATTAGCCATTTTTAAATTTGTAAATTTTTCGGAAGTTTCCCCATTTACGGGGAACGTGGGTAATTTTTTCAATTTTTAAGGGTAATTTCTTCGACTAGATACGATTTGTGATCTTTTGACGTATCATTGAAAGAAATTGGTTCGGTGAAAGCTGAGAAAAAATGGTAACAGATACAATAAAAAAAAAAAAAAAAACACATCTTAATAAAACCAATACCTTCTCAGCTTCACATCGAAGCTAATATGAAATTTTCAAGTCGATTAATATTACTTTATTTAATTTGTCAATGTTAAATTAGTCCTTCGATCCTTACATCAACTGCTCTCAGTTGGTTTTGAGACACCTGGTTTGCCTCTGCTGTCATCATCTCTGTGCTAGTAAAAGGTACACTAAAAAGTCCCGTTAGTCACATTGAAATTTTCAATTTTGTTATAATTCAAAAAATATAAAAAGGCAAAAAAGTTGGTAAAATATAAATAATGAAAATGAACGAATGGTTGATGGGTTTAGTGAGAACCTGATGTTGTGGTTCTATCGGGGTCGTATGGTTCGAGGGTTTAGAACATTAAAGACAAGTAGATATGAAGAAATAAAATATGTCCTCTTTATTGAGGAACATGAGCTAATAAACTTGTAAACACCTTTAATAGGACACTGAGGTAACGGGGCGGTAATCCGACCCTCGAATACCCAGTCGAAGTGTCTATTAATATGATCAGATACACATTAGGTTTTTAAATTCTTTTTAGGCACGGGGCGGTAATCCGACCCTTGAGGCCCTGTAATGTGTATATGTAGCAGGTGTGAACAAACTAGCAAAATAACTCTTGATGTTAAAAGGGGATCTATTGCTTTATCGTTCTTTACTCAGATTATTAACTTCAAATAAATGGGATAATATAAATTGACTTGCCTTCGTATTTTGTAATGTCTAAGAAGATAAATGAAGATAAAGTATTTACCAGAAATGCCAATTTTTATTCAATATTATTTATTTATGATAATAATGTCTTTATAGACTAAAATAAGTTTTAAACACAAATAAAGTAAACAAAATAAAATAACTCAAACGGCAGCACGGGGCCGTGATCAAAATGTAGGAGCAAGAGTAGTTCGTAGGAATGAACTAGCTTACTGGAGCTGTGGCTCTCTGGCTTTAACCGTAGCCGTGGCTCTCTCTGTTTTTCAATGGATATCAGTGCTTTTTATAGTACTATAAAAGGTACCTCCATACCCAGGGATATTGCCGTTTGTGTTATTCATGATTATATTTTATTGTTTTAAAGTATACATTACGTGATAATTATATTGATAGCATAGTTAACAATAGATGAGTTGACATATATGTAAATAATAAGAAATTGTGTTGAACATTGTATTTATTATGACAGATAAATTATTTGTTTGTTTCTATTAAATGATTAAATCATTATCAGTGTCCTATTAAAGGTGTTTACAAGTTTATTAGCTCATGTTCCTCAATAAAGAGGACATATTTTATTTCTTCATATCTACTTGTCTTTAATGTTCTAAACCCTCGAACCATACGACCCCGATAGAACCACAACATCAGGTTCTCACTAAACCCATCAACCATTCGTTCATTTTCATTATTTATATTTTACCAACTTTTTTGCCTTTTTATATTTTTTGAATTATAACAAAATTGAAAATTTCAATGTGACTAACGGGACTTTTTAGTGTACCTTTTACTAGCACAGAGATGATGACAGCAGAGGCAAACCAGGTGTCTCAAAACCAACTGAGAGCAGTTGATGTAAGGATCGAAGGACTAATTTAACATTGACAAATTAAATAAAGTAATATTAATCGACTTGAAAATTTCATATTAGCTTCGATGTGAAGCTGAGAAGGTATTGGTTTTATTAAGATGTGTTTTTTTTTTTTTTTTTATTGTATCTGTTACCATTTTTTCTCAGCTTTCACCGAACCAATTTCTTTCAATGATACGTCAAAAGATCACAAATCGTATCTAGTCGAAGAAATTACCCTTAAANTTATCTTCATGGTGAAAATGGCTACCGAATGCTATTTTTGTGTGAAAATTTTCGATTTTGTATTTTCCATTTTTAACTTTATTATGCTATAACTTTTTGAAAAATGTATGGATCATTACAATTTTTTTATGAAAAGTAGTATTTATATAGATCTTTCATTCGACATACTTTTTTTTTAAATTGGACTATTTTCCTTAATACAGGGGAGGTTCAAATTTAAAAACCCAGCACAGGGGGGTCACGGCACAGTGAGGACGTGGCACAGTTGGATCAAGTATTATGATATCTGACAGTGATTAAATTCACTATAAAAAAAAAACGCTTCGATGCAAATCTTTAGATAGTGTTTAATTTTAAAAAATTGGTGGATTATTCCAAAAGCTTCATAAACTGCTAGTTCATTATTAATATCCTAATTAAGATAAAGTATGTCGAATGAAAATGGGTTTATTAAAAATTAATATTTCTCATAAAAAAATAATGTTGATCCATACACTTTTCAATATGTCATAGCATTATAAAGTTAAAAATGTAAAAAATAAAATCGAGAATTTTCATACAATAATAGCATTTGGTAGCCATTTTCACCGTGAAGATAAAATAAAGTCCGAAATTTTTTTTTCGCATAATAAAGTAAATTATATTAGCTTTAATTCAAGATATATATAAAATTGTCAGACCATCCGGAACACTTTCAAAATTTAAGTTGAAAAAGTAAATTTTTTGTGAAAAGTTGTCATTTTAAATCCCCCCCTGTGGGCAGGTAAAGGGTCAGATATAAAAAATATATTTACCAAATGATAGATAAAGACATCATACATCTATAAAAAAAAAATTATATTGATCCATACATCTTTCAAAAAGTTATAGCATTATAAAGTTAAAAATATAAAAAAGAATTTTTTTACAAAAATCGTATTTTTTTTATAAATTATGATGTCTGTTTTCACCATGAAGATAAAATAAAGTCCGAAAATTTTTTTTTTCATAATAAAGCATATTACATTAGCTTTAATTTAAGATATATATAAAAGTGTCAGACCTTCCGGAACATTTTCAAAAGTTAAGTTGAAAAAGTTAATTTTTTTTGAAAAAGTGAAGGTGAAGGGTTAAATTTATGAAAAAAATATACCAAACGAAAGATAATGATATTACACATCTATATAAAAAAAGAATTATATTGATATGTTGATTTTTAAAAACGTTACGGCAGTTTTAGTAAAAAAAATTGAAAAATTTTCGAAAATTAGCCATTTTTAAATTTGTAATTTTTTCGGAAGTTTCCCCATTTACGGGGAACGTGGGAAATTTTTTCAATTTTTAAGGGTAATTTCTTCGACTAGATACGATTTGTGATCTTTTGACGTATCATTGAAAGAAATTGGTTCGGTGAGAGCTGAGAAAAAGTGGTAACAGACACAAAAAAAAAAAAAAAAAAAAACACATCTTAGTAAAACCAATACCTTCTCAGCTTCGCATCGAAGCTAAAAATGCATGTAGAAAGTAGAACTTTTTCAACTTAATTTTTGAAAGTGTTCCGGAAAGTTTGACACTTTTATATATATATTAAATTAAAGCTTATGTAATGTACTTTATTATGCAAAAAAAAAAATTTCAGACTTTATTTTGTGTTCATGGTGAAAACAGAAATCAAAGTTAATAAAAAAAAATACGATTTTTGTAAAAAAATTATTTTTTATATTTTTAACTTTATAATGCTATAACTATAATTTTTAAAGATGTATTTATCAATATAATTCTTTTTTTATAGATGCTTGATGTCTTTACCTATTTCTTGGTATATTTTTGTTATTAATCTGACTTTTTACCTACCTACAGGTGGGTATTTAAAATGACAACATTTTCAGAAAAAATTTACTTTTTCAACATAATTTTTGAAAGTGTTCCGGAAAGTCTGACACTTTTATATATATCTTAAATTAAAGCTAATGTAACGTACTTTATTATGCAAAAAAAAAAAATTTATACTTTATTTTGTCTTTAGGGTGAAATTGGCTACCGAATGCTATTTTTGTANCTAATCTGGATATAATTAAGGAAATAGGAGTTGATGTTGGGTTGGGTTGGTTACATTTTTAATTTTATAATGCTATGACATATTGAAAAGTGTATGGATCAACATTATTTTTTTATGAGAAATAATATTTTTTAATAAACCCTTACGTGTATCCAATGAATATATATAGTTGAAACTGCACAGGTTTATTAGTTTATTCGCGTAAATATAACTTACGCACGCCAATTACGTTTAGGTTCAATCACTTAACGCGTATCCAATGAATATCTATAGTTGAAACCGCACAGGTTTATTAGTTTATTCGCGTAAATACACTTAGGTTTAATCGACACCACCGTCGAGTCGCAAGAAAAAAACAATCCTCTTTAACTTTTACTTTGCGATGTTTTCAAACCTGCAATTAGACTTTTTCTATCACTTCTAAGTTTTAATATTATTAAAAATTAGTATTTTCATATAAAAAATTCGCATCGAAGCTAAAATATTGGCTATTTAAGCTAACTCAAATTTAAAAATTACTTTTTCGACATTAAAAAAGGAAAAAAAAATTTGATAAGTTTAATTTCTTATGTCTTATGAACTTTATTCTATGTCAATTAAATTATATAATATTCATGAAAGTCAATATATTCTCCTAATAAGATATTTTAAAATAAAATAAAATACAAAACCTAGAATTTTAATAGAAAAATAGCATATTTCTGAATACGGTAGCCATTTGGGCATAGAAGATAGGTCGTCGTGACAAATTTCTTTTTTTATTTTATAGTACATAAAAAAAGCTTTAATTTTATGTATGTTTAAAGGACGCAGTATTTCCGGAACACTTTCAAAAGTTAGTTGAAAAAGTTAGTTTTTGTAAAAAAGTTGCTATTTTAAATCCCCCCCAATGACCAGGTTAAGTGTTAAATTTTCAAAAAAATGATATCAAATGAATAGGAAATTTCTAAGGTTTTAGTATAAAAAAAACTTATGTTGATTTGTTTATTTTTGAAAAAGTTATGGAAGTTATGAGAAAAAAAAGTGAGAAAAATGACAAAATTTACCGATTTTTAAATTTGTAATTTTTTTGGGTATCTCCACCATTTGCGGGGAACGAGGGAAAATTTTTAAGGGTAATGTCTTCAACTTGATACGATTTGTGATCTTTTGAAGTATTATTAAAAGAAATCGGTCCAGTGAGAGCTGAGAAAAAGTGGCAACAGACATAAAAAAAAAAAAAAAATACATCATAGTAAAATTAATTCGCATCGAAGCTAAAATAAAGTCTGAGCACAGACATATTTTATTTATACATCTTATTATATTTTAAATAATTCGTGTAAGAAAAAACTTACGATGGTTGTATGAGTTCACTGTTATTTAAAATAAATCATATCATCGTTCATAGTATTTATTCAATAGTAATTAAAAAATTTGTAAAATTAATTAAATTTTTTTAATGTTTTGAATAAAATTGTTTCTTTTTATAACAAAAGATTTAAAAGTGTACGTTATTAGATTTTTTATAGTAAAAAAAAAAAAGAAGATCATATCATTACAATTATTAAGTATAATGGTAAGAACTATATCACATTTATCTTAATTAACTATTTTTGTATGAATCGTGATCACATATATAAGTGACAGATTAAGCTATTCGTTTTAAGCACTAATTTGTAGGTTTAAAGACTTTGCAGCAAAAGTAATTAAAAAAGGGATTCTTAAAGTGAGTGAGAAAGACCGGCTAACAGCAGTGGTATTTGTTACTACCCCTATTGAGTTACCTTGGATTAATTAAGATTTAAAAAAAATTAAAAACAGTTTTACTATTTTTATAATTAAAAAACAATAGCTCAATGGAGTCGTGGCACAGTGTGGACGTAGCATAGTTAAGTATGAATGATATCTGACAAATATGTTGTTTTTAATTTTAAAAAAATATTGGAAAATATTAATGACGTATTTTTAAGACTTTTACATGTTTTTTGGGCAATTTATTGAGAAAACAGCATTTGAATTATTATTTTTAAATTTCTTGCAAAATTTTCTTTATTGAATTTTACTTTTATAATTCTAAGTTGAGCAAAAAAAAAGTTATTATACATAGATCAGTTATTTTTACTTAATTGGCCTCTTCAACCCAAGACGAGGTGACGAGATGTTTTTCTAAGCATCTGGTGGTAGGCAATGATAAAATACTATGTAAAAAAATAAAAATGCAGACGCCTATGAACGTTATAATATAGCGGTACCTTTGATGTTGGAAATATGCTTAGCTAAGCGTCTGGTTACCCATGATAAATTTCTTAGATAAAGATAACTTTGATAAAACGCAGACAGCAATTATAAAATGTTGACGGTAATATGGGTTATAATATTGCGGTACCTTTGATGTTGGAAATATGCTGACCTAAGCGTCTGGTTACCCATGATAAGATTTATACGACATTACTGTGCGGTGACTTCTTTGATATTTGAAATTTGCTGACCTAAGCGTCTGGTAGACGATGATAAAATTCTTAGAATTTATTATGCCATAACAACAGACGTTGTCTTTGTTTTTATTAAATGTAGACGGTAATGTGGGTTATAATAGGCGGTACCTTTGACGTTGGAAGTATGCTTATCTAAGCGTCTGGTAGGCAATGATAAAAATTCTTAGAAATTATGCCACAACGACAAACATTGTCATTGTTCTCATAAAATGCTGACGTCTATGAGCATTATAATATAGTAGTAATAATAATATAGTTGGATTCATCCCCACACATTATAGGTTAGTTTATGTTATGTTTCATTACCCCTTTCCTGTATAGGAATTGTTGACGGACATCCCTGCTGCGTTAATATTAAGCAATTGAATTACACTATTTCAATGTAATGTGTACGCTTATCAGTGAACGTTATCAGTTTCGTAATCAGTTCACATGAGGTTTACCTTACCTTCCAGTAGATGACATCGTAGGAGGAGACAACCATATGGCTACCTACCCCACCACTGACATGAAGTTATAGTGCGCATGCGCACTTTAAACCGCCATTTTGATTTACCTTAACA
>NW_026099599.1:0-61971 GCF_025091365.1 Daktulosphaira vitifoliae | reverse complement strand
TAGTAAGGCACATTGTTATGAGTTTATAAATACACTAACTGACAATACAGAAAGTATATCTATTGATAATCATAATTGATAATAAACAATCCGTGACTGAGACAGCAATGTCATAAAAATCCAATTAACTACCTGTATTTACAATCCCATGTGTATTATACATGTATATTAACTCAAAATTTTGAAACTTTAAATGTTTATATCTAATAAACTAATAAAGTTATATTAAAAATTCAAATGCCATTTTCCATTAAATTAAAAACTCAAACATTTTATTAAATTAAAAATATGTTTTACCATTTAAAAAATCAAAGTTGACCCCCTTCTAAGGCATAAGGGATGAACTTAAAAAGTATTACATAGTTAAAAATTCAAGAATAATGTGTAACTAAAGATAATAAAACAAAAAAAGGTTTAAATTATTATTATTCTGCGAGTAATTGAGTGGGTTATGATAAAAAAATCACCCTGTATATCTTAAATTAAAGGTAATGTAATATACTTCATTGTGGAAAAAAAAATTTGACTTCTGGACATATCTTCGTGGTGAAAATAGATATCAAAGTTAATAAAAAATTACAATTTTTGTAAAATAATTTTTTTTTATATTTTTAACTTAATAATGCTATAACTTTTTAGAAAATGTATGGATAAGTAATATTTTTTTTATATAGATGCTTGATGTCTTTACTTATCATTTGGTGTACTTTTTTTGTAAATCTGATGCTTTATCTGACCACAGGGAGGGATTTAAAATGACAACTTTTTCTTAAAAAATTTCCTTTTTCAACTTAATTTTTAAAAATGTTCCGGAAGGCCTGTCAATTTTATATATAGCTTAAATTAAAGCTAATGTAATATACTTTAATTTGAAAAAAAAAAATTGACCTCTGAAATGACTACCGCGTTCAAAAATTTTTTGACCTCTGCACTTGTTTTCACGATGAAAATGGCTACCGAATGCTATTTTCGTGTGAAAATTCCCGATTTTATTTTTTACATTTTTAACTTTATAATTCCATAACTTATTGAAAAGTGTATGGATCAACACAATTTTTTTATGAGAAATAATAATTTTTAATAATCCCTTTTTCATTCAGGATATTAATAAGAAAATAGCAGATCATGTAGTTTTTTGAATAATCCACCAATTTTTTAAAATTAAACACTAACTAAAGATTTGCATCGAAGCGTTATTTTAGTAAACAATAGTTACGGCAAAACAGTGGAGGTCAAATAATTTTGATACATAAGTCATTGAAAAACCTATTTGATAAAAATTATCACTGCATACACCAGAGCTTTTTATTTGTATTACTATATCAAAATATCATTATAGACCTTTAGATAAACATCACTGTATTTCTTCTTATTAAATCTACGAAAAAAAATAACCAAGACTTGATATTTAATTGACCAAATTTATAGGATTAATAATTTTACCATATTTATTACGCTCAATAATTTATAATGTATAAAGTTTCCAAACTCTTCTTCTTTTTCTTTATCTTTGCCTTAATCCCAAATACTTGGAGTCGGTCACCCTTATACTAAACTTCCACTTGACACTATCTCCCACCATATGTTCAAAATATCAAAAAAGATTTGTTTATCATTTTAATCTAATAAAAACATACTAAAAATAACAAGTTTACTTAGCATCAAATTGTAAAAATATTATTAAATAATAATTTTTATTACAGCGAAATGAAATAGTCATGTTGCTATACAAAACTTGTATCACAACACATGGAAATTGTTTCGTAAGTTTTTATTCATAAATTTAATTATATGGATAATTGGATGACTTGGCAAGTATACAATTATTGATGTACTTTAGAGTAAACCAGTCATGGGTACTCAGCTTTAGTTAAATGCCCTAAATAAGTACTATCATAAGACAATGTGATAACAGACAACATAAAAACGTTATACTATAAGATATAACATTATTGATATATTAACAAGGTTAAGATAAGTAGGGTAAAATAGAGAGTTCTGTGCCCCCGCCTCTCCCCTTCACCCACCCTACTGTATTGTAGGGGTAATGACTATGGTCATGGTCATATAGTGGGCGTGGTTTCTTGATGATGGGAGTAATGGAGGATTGGATTTATGAGGGTGGGGGTAAGGAGGAGGCGTAGTCTTATCATAGATATGATAAGGTAGGCGTGGTCTTATGACGGTGTGGGTAAGGAGGAGGCGTGATACCACACAAAGGGAAGTGTGGTTTTATCAATGATGGGGTAAGGTGAAGGCGTGTTCTCACGAAAGTGGGGGTAATAGGTGACTTAGGTGGAGTGTTAAGGTCAATCAAAATGGCGATTTAAAGTGCGCATGCGCACTATAACTTCATGACAGCGGTGGAGGAGGTAATCATTCGAATATGGTTGTTCTCCTCCTATGATACTATCCACTGANGGTGGAGGAGGTAATCATTCGAATATGGTTGTTCTCCTCCTATGATACTATCCACTGAAGGGTAAGGTAAACCTCATGTGAACTGATAACGTTCACTGATAAGCGTACACATTACATTGAAATAGTGTAATTCAATTGCTTAATATTAACGCTACGTCTCCGTCAACAAATCCTACAGAGGAAGGGGGTGATGAAACATAACATAAACTAACCTGGATGAATCCAAGTTAAACTAACAACGTTTTCTAAGAATTTTTATCATTGCCTACCTGACGCTTAGATAAGCATATTTCTAACATCAAAGGTACCGCCATATTATAACCCACATTACCGTCTACATTTTATAAAAACAAAGACAACGTCTGTCGTTATGGCATAACAAATTCTAAGAAATTTATCATGGGTAACCATACGTTTAGGTAAGTATATTTCGAACATCAAAGAGATCACTGTACAGAAATGTCGTATGAATCTTATCATCGGATGCCAGACGCTTAGGTAATTATATTTCCAACGTCAAAGATGTTCAATATATTAATGGTCACTGTCGTATGCATTTTATGAGAAAAATGGCAACGTTGTCTTTTTTCACACCTACGCATTTTATTATTTTACTATATAACCTGTTAAACGCTCTTTATCCTGTCACATATGAGTTTAATAGACGTTAACGCACAGTTGATTATTCGAAAACTATAAATATATTATTTTAATATTTTACACGCGCAAATAAAAAATCATGAACCAGCAAACGTCTTCTGTACCAGGTATGTAGATTTTTTAAAATTATAAACATTTTAATATCTCTTTAATTTTACCATCCCTACTATCTTTATTTATTTTTTATTTTTCCAATAAATAAAAAATGTATTTCATTTTTGATTAAATCTACTTCCGTGACATCTGTTTCATCACGTCAGGCGGCTAAGCGTAGTAGGGCCAACAACAGCGCGGTTAGGTCGAAAAGGTTACATATGCAATTGACGGATACCCGTGATTTCACCGAGATCGATTCCGCACTGGAGCGGGGGACGTTTGGTTTTATCGGAAGAACGTGGAAAATTTCGCGAGCTATCAAGATTTTCTGCGCACCGTTAAATCCGAGCTGGTGGCCAGACTCGCTGAAATTGTAGGTAACCGGCCGATCAAGTATAATCTCAAATTGGAGGCCTCATACCATATATCATATGGCATAATAAATTCTAAGAATTTTATCATCGTCTACCAGACGCTTAGGTCAGCAAATTTCAAATATCAAAGAGGTCACCGCACAGTAATGTCGTATGAATCTTATCATCGGCTGTCAGACGATTAGCTATGCATATTTCCAACATCAAAGGTACCGCTATATTATAACGTTCATAGACGTCTGGATTTTTATTTTTTTTTACACAGTATTTTATCATTGCCTACCAGACGCTTAGGTTAGCATATTCTCAAAATCAATGGTATTACTATATTATAACATGTCTGCATTTCTAAGAATTTTTATCATCAGCTACCAGACACTTAGGTAAGCATATTTCAAACATCAATGATGTCGCCGTACAGTAATAATCATTGTCGGCTATATTTTATGAGAAAAAATGATATCTTTCATCGTTTTTTCACGCCTACACATTATATTATTTTACTATATAACCGGTTTAATGTTCTGTTCCCTGTCATATACTTCTTTAATTGATGTATGATGGATGTTATGGAGATGACAAATGAAGAATTCTTGTTCATATTGAACAACATCAAAACTGAACCAACTTGTAAGTACTTAATTATAATACAAAAAACTCTGTTTATATTTTTTTAAAGAAAAACTTTTTTTGTATGTAAATATATATTATACAGGGTGTTCAGTAAGTCAGGAAACGGGTTTCTATTGTTCTCATTGTTTGTAACAATGAAAACAATAGAAACCCGTTTCCTGACTTACTGAACACCTTGTATAAATATTATATGGGGAAAAAAATATATGTTTTACTCTACTTTAGCTGAAGGCGATCAAGACTACTTGATTGAAAATGAAATATCTTCCTCAGAAGAAGAAGAAGAGATTGGAGAAGAAGAAATAGTTTCGAGTAAGTATAACATATAAAATAACTAACACATATATTAGATAATTAATTTTTTTTTTTTTATAAATTATTCAAATTTAGATACATTAATAAATAACACAGAGATTGAGGAGCACTAAAATCTTATGTCCCTGTGTTGGATTTTTTATATTGAAGCCTTAGAGATAATTTTCATTCATTTGATACAACTTTTTTGGAAATCTGACTCTTAACCTGCTCACAGGGGAGATTCAAAAATCATCGGTGATGTGATATTTAAAAAAAAATTGTCATTACTGTATTTTTGTTCTAATTGATTCATTCTGTTATGTATTAGTGGCTTCACTGTTCAGTACCATGTAGCATCGTTTTTTCCCTCATTAAGATGTATGCGTATAAATAAGAAACACACACTTATGATTTTAAATAAAGTATCTCCATTTATAACATAACTAGTTTTTATTAATAAAATACTATAAAATACATGAAACACTGTATTTTTCAAGCCACATACCAGTTGAAAATACATAAGTGTCGTAATACACTTGTCACTAATATATACATGGGATATCACTAGGCTACCCTATTCGTGTCTACCATAATGGTATCTTATTATTTTTTTTCCTTTTAAATTCTATTTATAGAAATTGTTTATTTTAATTTATTTCATTATACATTATATTCTTAGAAGGACATAATCCTCTTCAAAGAAAAATAATTTGGATAAACATTTTAGGACAAACTTTTTACAGATACCCACTGTTTAATATATTATAATATGCACTAGGGTGGTCCTTAATGTATAAATGGGGAATTTTTTTTTTCAAAATTTGATCGGGCTACCTCCGGAATTTGTACAAAACTATAAAAAAATAATTTGTGTCAAATTTCATTAATTTTGGTCAACGCTAAGCAATGCCTCAAGAGGGTTGAAAATTCAATCATGAGGGTAGTTTTTCAGTAATTGTAGTTTCTCTCAAAATTTATGACTTTTACATAAAAGTTTATAAGAAAAAAATTGTAGATATGAATATTTTACATAAAAAAGTTATTTTTAAAAAAAGTCATAAGTCATATATTTACCTCGCAAAAGTTAAAAGTTCAACCAAATATATGTTTAAGAGTAAAATTCTGAAATTTTCACAATTTTAAAATATACGATAAAGCGTTTGCATTATAAAAAAAAATGCTTGAGTAAAAGTAGTTTTAGATTAAATGTTTCATATTTTTTGTAAAAAAAAAAACAGTTATGAATTTTTTAATTTATAAGTATAAGTTAAACTTGTACTTAAATAATAAGTTTCGTTCTAATATAATTGTAAAAAGACAACGAATCTTTTTAATCTTTTAAATAATTAAAATAATGCAATATAAAATGTACACATAATAAATGATTACAATATCCAAATTCATGTATAAATTATAGAAATATAAATAAAAAATGAATAAATAATAAAATAATTTATCCCATTAGTGAAGCTTTTTTACTGTTAGGGAATTGCTNAAAAATAAAAAATGAATAAATAATAAAAATAATTTATCCCAATAGTGAAGCCTTTTTACTGTTAGGGAATTGCTTTGATATTGTGTTACAACTTGTAATATGTACTGTTTTTGTTCCTCGTTTTTTGATCCTTTCTTATTAAAATCCTCCATTAATTTGACCGCACGCTCTGCAGTATCATTCGCTACTTTTAAATTATTGATAATTTCTTGACCTTTGCAATAACTTGAATTTTCTTCCCATATAGATGGGTCTGTTTCCATAAAACTATAATCAATATTAAATCGATCAAAAAATTTAAAGTTTTACTTGTCACAAAATCTTCTATTTTTTTATTTTTTATAAAGTTTGATACTTCATTGAAGTCCAAATATATGTGTTTATTTTTCATGGCATAATTTTCTTCCCCATCGAAATTTTCAGTGTCAATTCTTTTAATGTTAAATGCCATTTTAGTTTTTGTCTCGTGTGGAATATGTTTATCGAAAAATGCTAAAGCAATGTTGTCTGAAGTTAAATACCATAAATGGTTAACAAATTTTTTCAAATTATTTTTAGATAATTATTTATCTATGGTTTTGTATTGGAAAATATTTTTTTAAAAATTATAAATCTTGTCGAGGCGAAAAAGCAGCAATTGGTGCATTAAACCAAGCTTTGATGTATAAATTAACCAAGAAAATGCATATACTCGAAATTGAATTATATTCTTTTCATGTCAACTTGAATTCTTCACGAAAAATAAATATTTTAAGAGTATAAAGCACTTTTGACATCCATCGAGCATGGTGAATCGCTCCTGGAGCTCTAAATAATACACCTCTAGGCGGAACTCCATTTAAAAAAATTACTGTTAGCTCAAGAAATTCTCTATAATCTTCTCTAAAGTGGGATAGCTTTAATTGATTTAAACAAAACTCTAAAATATGATCAATAGAACTTTACAATTTTTCAAAAATAAATCGATCGTCGATACCGGACTTGTAATTTTCAGTATTAATTTTTGGCCAAGACTTTTGAAAACGAAGAAATAAGGGGACATTCGGTCCTGAAGTTATACTAAATTTTAAAATAATCTCGTAAATATGATGACGACACGGAAAGTATAAAATGTTTTTTTCTAACCATTGTTCTAACAACACATGTACCTCCAATCTTGCCTAAACGATAATTAATATTACTATTAATATTTTCAATTAAATTTTGAAGGATATAAAATTATAAATAACAGTTAATATAGTTTTAAATAAAAGTAACAACACGAAAAACGGTAATTTTTTACACAAAAATAATAATTTTCGTTTAACTTCGACTGAATAAAATAGATAATAATAAACAATTGTTTTATTTGTCTGTGTTAGTTGCTGTAGCAGGCACGTAGACATGGGTGGGTCTGGCCCCCCTTTGATTTAATATGGCCCAGGGCCGGCCCCTCCAAATTTAAAATTCAATTATTTTTACGAATTATCAAAAACGTGTTAGGTTATATATACATTGAAATTATTATTAATTTGTGATTACTATTGAATAATACAGTTATTATTCAATAGTATATTCATTTTTATATTCATAGAAAACGTTATTTGAAAATGATAACGTTCTAGACGTAATAATAAATGGAATAGCAGTTACTCCAAACGTGGTTGCAGGTATATTTGTTTTAACTCTTGTTCAACAAATGATAACAAACTACCAAGTATCTGAAATGATTAGCATCTAGTACATAACAAAATTCGATAGAGTAATACTCTATGAAAAATTTTTTGATAAATCTTATCTTTAATTTGTTTCTTTTTTTATAATTTAGTAGTTACAATAGATAATTTATTTGTTTTTGTTAATTTGTTATTTGCGTGCTCTAAATAATAGTAACAAAAATATGATTAAAAAAAGGCAGTAATTGTTTTTAATTTAAAATAAAATAAATTTTACATTTTTAGCTTCGATGCGAAGTTCAAAAGGTATTAGTTTTACAAAGATATATTTTTTTTTGTCTGTTACCACTTTTTTTCAGATTTCACCGAACCGATTTCTATCAATGATACGTCAAAAGATCACAAATCGTATCTAGTCAAAGACATTACCCTCAAAAATTGAAAACAAATCCCTCGTTCCCCGTAAATAGAGGAAATCTGCAAAAAATATACAAATTTAAAAATCACTTATATTCAAAATTTTTTCAATTCTTTTTACTTAAAATTTCTATAACTTTTTTAAAAATAACTAAATCAATATCATTTTTTTTTATATTTCATTTAGTAAATCTGATTTTTATATTTGACCCTTTACCTGCCCACAGGAGGATATTTAAAATGACAACTTTTTCATAAAAAATTAATTTTTTCAACTTGAATTTTTGAAAATGTTCCGGAAAATCTGACACTTATATATATATCTTAAATTAAAGCTAATGTAATATACTTTATCATGAAAAAAAAAAAAAATTTCGGACTTTATTTTGTCTTCATGGTGAAAACAGACATCAAAGTTAATAAAAAAAATACGATTTTTGTAAAAAAATTCTTTTTTATATTTTTAACNTTTCGGACTTTATTTTATCTTCATGGTGAAAACAGACATTAAACTTAATAAAAAAAATACGATTTTTGTAAAAAAATTCTTTTTTATATTTTTAACTTTATAATGCTATAACTTTTTGAAAGATGTATTGATCAATATAATTCTTTTTTTATAGATTCATGATGTCTTTATCTATCATTTGGTAAATATATTTTTTATATCTGACCCTTTACCTGCCCACAGGGGGGGATTCAAAATGACAACTTTTTCACAAAAAATTGACTTTTTCAACTTAAATTTTGAAAGTGTTCCGGAAAGTCTGACACTTTTATATATATCTTAAATTAAAGCTAATGTAATATACTTTATAATGGTAAAAAAAAATTTCGGACTTTATTTTATCTTCATGGTGAAAACAGACATTAAACTTAATAAAAAAAATACGATTTTTGTAAAAAAATTCTTTTTTATATTTTTAACTTTATAATGCTATAACTTCTCGAAAGATGTATGGATCAATATAATTCTTTTTTTTGTAGATGCATGATGTCTTTACCTATCATTTGGTATATTTTTTTTATAAATCTGACTTTTTACCTGCCTACAGGGGGGGATTCAAAATGACAACTTTTTCACAAAAAATTGACTTTTTCAACTTAAATTTTGAAAGTGTTCCGGAAAGTCTGACACTTTTATATATATCTTAAATTAAAGCTAATGTAATGTACTTTCCTGAAAAAAAAAATTTCGGACTTTATTTTGTCTTCACGGTGATAATAGCTACCAAATGCTTTTATTGTGTAAAAATTCTCGATTTTATTTTTTACATTTTTAACTTTATAATGATATAACTTATTGAAAAGTGAATAGATCAACATAATTTTTTAGTGAGAAATAATATTTTTTAATAATCCCTTTTTTATTTGACATACTTTATCTTAATCAGGATATTAATAAGGAAATAACAGATAATGTAGCTTTTGGAATAATCCACCAATTTTTTAAAATCAAACACTATCTAAAGATTTGCGTCGAAGCGTTTTTTTTTATAGTGATTTTAATCACTGTCAGATATCATTATACTTGATTCAACTATGTCACGTCACCACTGTGCCGCGACCCCCCTGTGTGGGTTTTTATAATACTGTAATAATTAGTATACTTTATACGAAAACAATTTGTTTTTAACCAACCAATGGCAAAATTTTGTACTCATAGAGGAGTTCTGTCTAAGGAGGAGTGGAGGGAGCCCCCCACAAGCTTTCTATGGGAAACAAATTATGGAAAATGATACAAGGGCCCAAAATTGTTGGCACCTCCAATAAACATTTTCTGGCTACGTACCTGCGCACAGGGTACGAAAATCGCAAAGGTGATATTATCTTTTTACAGTAAAACGAATACAAAACTACTAGCTCGCAAAACGCCATAGAGCTTATAACAGAAGCGTTAAGATGGTTGCGACAATGGTAACATAGAGAGAAAAACCGTCAACAACTCGATGTAACACTTCGGTAACATGAATAATCAAAAAACACATTTTCTTGACAGCATATTCGATCGATGTGTATCCAACATTTATCGATTAAAGTCATATATATTTTGTTTGAATTTTTAATCGTATCCTTCCCACTGTTATAAATTATTATTGTATTCAATTAATATAACTGTAATTATAATAATTAAAACTTATGTAAATTAAACATGCAGACTTATCAAATATTATACAAATCAGTCAGGTGGAAAACTGAATTAGTCGTCTGTGATTTATATTACTATATGCATGGGTATGAACAAAGTAGACGAACAGTTTTCATTACAATCATTTATCCAGTAATGTTCAATATCTTAGTCGTATAGACCTCATCCGCTATCGCGAATCAGATGTATGTATGAAGGGAAGGCAGCAGTATAAAATTGTGTGCTGATTACTGATCAGCAACTTTAATCTATTGTGTGTTTAAGATAGATTATTTCAATGATACATCGGATAAATTGAAATTTTCTTGCTGAAAATGATTCGATAGAGTTTTTAAACTAGTTAGTGAGTTATTGAAAATTTTTCGAGAATTGCAATATTTTGCGTAAACTTCTAAGCGATTAAGTCCATATTGATAGTGGTGACTTTTTACATTACGAAAGTTGTGATTTATCAGGCGCTGTAAAAGACTCAGACAATCCTGAATGTGAATGCTCGGTTGTAAAGCAAAAATATTACGAGCTTTTGAATTCAATCGAAACAATTGAAAAGATGGTGAATGTGAATCGCAATGACAGTATAATAGTATAATAGTAATTGAATCTTGACTTTATATTATATCATATTGGCTACACTAAGGTGTAAATTCAATAAAATCAACGACTTTATTGATTCATCAATGTATACCATTTCACAAATATCTTAGGTGTACATTGGTCTGGACCCAAACGATTCATTGGCCAGAAGTCATGTTTGTAAAAAATCGTTATAAACTTATTATATAATTAATTACTGTATTAAAAGAATTATTTTCTTTTTCTAAGTATAAAAAAAAATTGATTTGTCATGTTGTTGTAACTATCCCTTCAAATACGATTTATTATAATCCTGCAGACATTTTTTTTCTGTTGCCCAATTTAGAATTTTTTCATACAAGAGCTATGAAACACCAGTTTATAAATTATTCTAAATACTTGAGTCTATTACAAAATTTGCGTAATACATGATTTCATGTAGAATTTGTGTAATGACATAGAAAATCATGTACTAAAAAAATTTCATAAAATTATACTTCAACGACCCTCCATGAAAAAGTTACAAGTTCCAGTAAAACAAAACTTGTTTCTACATGAAATAGGATACATTGTAAATTTAAAAAAATCACTAATAGCTGCCCGAGTTAAAATAAATCAGATCTCAATACATTTGGAAATCAAAAATATATAATTAAAAATGAAAAAGAATTTAAAAAGTTGAAATTTTTTTATCAAGCTATTATAAGACTGTATAATTATATGGATAATAAATAAATACATTTTCTGTAAATCATTAATAACACATGCATTTTCATATACAAAATCCATATAAAAGTCGCACAGTTGCCAAACGTATGCCAAAAATATATCTTTATTAACTTTGATTTTTCTTGACAAATTAGCTTACAATTAGTTAGGAAATAGCAAAAGACAAATAAAATTCATTTGGATATGCATCCTTCTGTAACTGGACGAATCGAAATACATTTATTTTGTATTTATCTTCGATGGGAAGCTGAGAAGGTATTAATTTTACTATGATGTGTTTTTTTTTTTTATTAATTAATTTTTTTTTTTTGTGTCCCTTACCACTTTTTCTCAGCTCTCATCGAACCGATTTCTTTCAACAAAACGTCAAAAGATCACAAATCTTATCTAATCGAAGTCATAACGCTTAAAAATTGAAAAAATTTCCATCGTTCCCCGTAAATGGAGGAAATCTCCAAAAAAATTACAAAATTAAAAATCGCTAAATTTTTAAATATTTTTTACTTAAAACTGCTATAACTTTTTCAAAAATGAACAAATTAATATAATTTTTTTTATAGATGCGTAATGTCTTTACCTATCATTTGGTATTTTTTTTTATAAATTTAACCCTTTACCAGCCCACAGGGGGGGATTCAAAATGACAACTATTTCACAAAAAATTAACTTTTTCAACTTAACTTTTGAAAGTGTTCCGGAAAGTCTGACACTGTCTTCACGGTGAAAATGGCTACCAAATGCTATTATTGTGTGAAAATTCTCGATTTTATTTTTTACATTTTTAACTTTATAATGCTATAACTTATTGAAAAATCTATGGATCGACAAACATTTTTCATGAGAAATAATATTTTTTAATAATCTCTCTTTCATTTGACATACTTTATCTTAATTAGGATATTAATAATGAACTAGCAGATCCTGTAGCTTTTGGAATAATCCACCAATTTTTTAAAATTAAACACTATCTAAAGATTTGCATCGAAGCGTTTTTTTTTATAGTGATTTTAATCACTGTCAGATATCATGATACTTGATCCAACTATGCCAAGTCACCACTGTGCGACGGCCCCTCTGTATTGGGTTTTTTTTTAAAAATAATTAAGTATATATTCATGTGTTTTTACACTATACTGAAACAATGTAAAACAATTCATTGTTTTCATACATTTTATACAAACCGCTCCCAACAATTATTGTTAAAAGGTCATCTTTCCTCTCAAATTTATATTACATCGGTGTACCCCAAGGTGGACACTTGGTTATTTTTAATATATTTATTTGATAAAGACATCTATTTTCAATTTTGTAAATATCAACTTTTTGCCGATGATCTCAAACTTTATTATACTATATCTTGTGTAGAAGATTGCCATCTATTACAAGAAGATTTAAATAGATTCTTCAATTGGGTGTACAAAAAACTATCTAAACCTAAATGTAAAGAAATGCTCTAAAGTGTCATTCCATAGAAATAAATCTAAAATTGCATTTAAATGCAAAACTAATGACATCTTTTAATAAGAATAGGTTTCAATTAGATAATTAAACAAGAAAAGCAACAGCAGTTTTAAAAAGCAAACATTATTTTTGAAAATTGAGAATGGTATTTCAATTTTTTGGCATTTACAAATTCGATTAGATTAAAATCTGACGAAACAATGTAAATATGATGTATTGGGTTTTAGTAATACTCTCAAACACAACATATAAGGCAAGTAAAATATTAATAAAATTATTACTATCAAATCCTAAGATTATTTATTTTAAATATAATGTAATTAGACAAATTAATAAAAATAAAATCATTTAAAAAAAAACTAATTAGGACAACCATTTACGATAGCATATTTTATTATATCAATATAATTATTTTGACGAGCTGCAAAAATGGTATTTCTACTCCACGGGCAATTATTTTCATGTGCGTATTTTATACAATCAAATTGATAATTTGCAGCAGCAAGTCTTGTAGTACTTTCGTCCCACTCACATCCATTTTCATGAGCATATTTTAGGCAATCTATATGACCATTTGCAGCAGCGGCACTCTTTGTCCCTACATCCCATACACATCCATTTTCATGAGCAAATATCAAACAGTCAATACAACCAATTGCAGCAGCTTCTCTGGTTGTGCCTTCATCCCATTCACAACCATTTTCATGAGCATATTTCAAGCAGTCAAAACGTCCATTTGCAGCAGCCCCTCTCGTAATACCTCTTACCCAATCATATCCTTGTTCATAAGCATATTTTAAGCAATTTAAATTACCATAAACAGCAGCTGTGACTATTGTATCTACAACCCAATAACATCTATTTTCATGAGCATATTTTAAACAATCGAAACAACCATATGCTGCAGCAGCTCTAGTTGTTCCAATATCCCAATAACATCCATTCCTGTGAGCATATATTAAACAATCAAAATTACCATTTAAAGCTGCAACTATAGTTGTGCCATCATCCCATTGGCATCCATTCTCATGGGCATATATTATACAATCTAAATTACCTTTTAAAGCTGCAACTCTAGTTATGCCCTCAAACCATTTACATCCATTTTCATGAACATATTTTAAGCATTCTAAATTTCCATTTTCAGCAGCAACTTTTATTATTGTTTCGTTCCACGGACACTCATTTTCATGAGCATATTTTAAGCATTCTATATTTCCATTTAAAGCAGCAACATTGGTTATTGTTTCGTCCCATGGACATTCATTTTCATGAGCATATTTTAAACAGTCTAAAAAGCCACTTTTTGCAGCAGCTCTAGTTGTATCTTCATCCCAATTACAGCCATTTTCATGAGCGTATATTAAGCATTCTAAATGGCCGAAACTTGCAGCTACTTCTGTAGTTCTATCATCCCATTCGCATCCATTTTCGTGAGCATATATTAAACAATCTAAATTATCATAAAGAGCAGCTGTTTCTGTTGTACCTTCACTCCAATGGCATCCATTTTCATAAGCATACTTTAAACAGTCTAAACAACCACTTGACGCAGCATCATTTGTTATTTCATCATCCCATGGGCATCCATTCTTGTGGGCATATATTAAACAATCTAAATTACCATTGGCAGCAGCAGAACTAATTGTACCTTCTGAACATGTGAATCCATTTTCTAAAGCATATTTTAAAATTTCTATTTCACCGTTAAAAGCAGCTACTGACGTTAAACTTTTATTCAACTCGCATTTATTTTCATATGCATATTTTAAGCAATCTAAATGTCCATTTTCAGTCGCAACGCTTGTTGTTTTTTTATCCCATTTACAACCATTTAAATGAACATATTTTAAGTTTTCTAAATTACCATACATTGCAGCTGATTCTGCTGTGCTCTCGTCCCAAGGACATCCATTATCATGTGCATATTTTAAAATTTCTAAATTATCACTCATGGCAGCTCTATTAGTTGTGCCCACATTCCACTTGCATCCATTCTTATGAGCATATTTTAAACAATCTAAACAGCCACTTGCTGCAGACGCACTAGTTGTTGTTAGATCCCATGGACAGCCCTTTTCATGAGCATATTTTAAGCAATCTAAAGAGCCACTTGCTGCAGATGCTCTAGTTGTACTTTCATTCCATTTACATCCATTTTCATGAGCATATTTTAGGCAATCTAAATGTCCATTTGCAGCAGCAGCTTCTGTTGTGCTTTCATTCCATGGACATATATTTTTATGTGCGTATTTTAAAATTTCTAAATTACCACTAATGGCAGCACCAGTAGTTGTGCCCACACCCCATTTACATCCATTTTCGTGAGCATATACTAAACATTCCAAACTACCACTTTTAGCAGCCTCGCTTGTTGTTGTTTTATCCCATTTACATCCATTTTCATGAGCATATTTTAAGCAATTTAAAGAGCCACTTGCTGCAGACGCTCTAGTTGTACCTTCATTCCATTTACATCCATTTTTATGAGCATATTTTAGGCATTCTAAATGTCCATTTGCAGCAGCTGCTTCTGCTGTTCTTTCATTCCATGGACATCCATTTTCATGTGCATATTTTAAACATTCAAAAAATCCATTAGCAGCAGCATCCCTTGTTGTTTTATAATTCCATCCACATTTATTTCTATGAGCATATATTAAGCATTCTAAATGCCCATTTCCAGCGGCAGCCCTTGTTGTTTTTTTATCCCATCTACATCCATTTTCATGTGCATATTTTAAGCATTCTAAATTTCCATTTGCAGCGGCAGCTCTTGTTGTTTTTTTATCCCATCTACAGCCATTTTCATGAGCATATTTTAAGCATTCTAAATTACCATATTTTGCAGCTTCTTCTGCTGTGCTGTCATCCCATGGACATCCATTTTCGTGTGCATATTTTAAACATTTGAAATGTCCATTTGCAGCAGCTTCAGTTGTTGTATATTTATCCCACTCACATCCACTTTCGTGAGCTAGTTTTAATGTTTCTATGTCACCATTTGCAGCAGCTTTTTTTGTCGTACCTCTTTCAAATGGACAAATTTTTGTGTGTTCTGAATATCTAATTTCAATCCCTAAATGAGCAAGAGAATTAATTAATTTTACGGAACATAATTTTTTATTTAGCGTAGTAAAATATAAAGAGAAAGACAGTTTAATTATAGTTTTAATGTTACTAATACTTGCAAAGTATTTTAAAGTGAAACTTCAATCGTGATTAGTATTATTGTCAGATATCTGTGTTGCGTGTCTCTATCAATTAACTATAAATTTTTTTATAAATATTTTGTTTTATTAGAAAAAACAAATTAACAATATTTTAGAATATATATTAATACTGTATATTGTTATAATTAAAAATCTAATAATTACTATCAATGTAATATTATTTTAAGTCTGTGATTCATTTAATCGAGTTACTTATGTCAGTTAAATCATTTATTATTTAAATATAGCTTGAGTAATATAAATAAATATTTGTAAAGTTTAAGAATTGAAATTTGTTTTATAATTGTAATAAAATATTTTTTTAATTTTTAATTTTAATTACACGAAATGGTTTTTTAACTAAAAAGTTACTTAGACATGATTACTATAATTTATATTTAAGGGTTCTTTTACGATAAAAATGCAAAAAAATAATTAGCTTTTCTGATAAATATACTGTAAATAGTAATTATAATATTTCCTGACTGCATATTAGTCTTTAAAATACCATTTTTTTAATTCTCAAAAAATTTCCTATTTAATTATGTCAATTTCAAACTTGCAATTGAACTAAAAGTTATGGCAATACATTCAATTTTTTTTACGATAAGCTTTCACAAAACTTTATCAATAACTTTTAATCAACTTTAAAGGACCAAAAAAATAGGTTAAAAATGAAATTTTGGACTGATTAATTTTAACATTTTAAAAATTAAAATCAATAATCATTTGAAAACAAATTTTTTTTTCTTTTATTATTATTTTATATATAATTAGTAAATATATAAAAAAATAAAAGTGATAGAAAAAGTCTAATAGCAGATTTGAAAATAGCGCGAAAATTTGATTTAAAAAAGTATATGTTTGCTTCTGATGAAAGTTCTTTGTAGTACAATGTATTTATACATAAGTAACAACATTTTTTTATTAAAAAGTGTTTCATCAATCCTTTTAAATTTTAAAATTTTATTACTGTTTTTAGACAATATGGTTTTGGTCAACTACTACTATCTTTGATTAGTTCCTATTTTTGTGACCGATACCAATGGATAAAATTATTCGGCATTAATTCTAATGTATTTTTAGCGTCTTCTGGTGTTCTACCAGGGAGGTCACTTGTCTNAATATGTCTATCTATATTCAAAATATAATTAACAAGACTGTGGTGGCCCAGCGTTTCTCAGCGTAAAGCCTTGGCTGGCGCGGACACAGTTACCTCGCTAATATATTTTAAATATTATTTCAATACACCTTTTACTATCCTTTACGTCAACTGCCTACACGTTACCGAAAGGTAATTGGTATAGTCCTTTATGGCTGGCGGGTACACACGCAGAGAATATTTCTAAGGTGTAGTTTCCTATCTTACAGACTATACATTTTATGATGAACTTTACCCGGACTACTAGCTCTAGAACTGGCTTGTCGACGGATATAGCGCACTTCAAAAATACTCTTTTTATAAGTTTAGTACTACTCTGTACCTCAACTGCCTACACGTTACCGAAAGGTAATTGGCATAGTCCCTTAAGGCTGGCGGGTACACAGGCATAAAGTACTACTACTAAAACTAGTTAATTCTAATCACAAATTATGCTTCTTCATTTAGTTCGGCACATTTAAGGCTGTTCATAAATGTAGGGCACAATAAGCTTTATTATGAATATACGATAATGTATAAGGCTATTATGCCTGTATAAATAAAATTACGCTTCTTCACTCTTTTCGGCACATTTGAGGCTGTCCAGAAATGAAGGGCACAATAATATTTAAAATTCTTATATATTGCAAACTATGTCTAAACAAATAAAATTACGTTTCTTCACTCTTTTCGGCACATTTGAGGCTGTCCAAAAATGAAGGACATAATAATATTTAAAATCTTTATATAAAAATAGAGATAATGTCTATTTGTCGTGAGAACATTAGGTGATAATAAAAATTAATAAAAACTTGTTCCTGTGTAAAATATTAATAAATCATCTGACACGGACCGCGTCGTTCTCTATACACGGAGCCCCGCGACCCGTGACACCTGTATCAGCCGCCGCCCTACTACGTGCATATGGTAGTTTGACTGACTAACACCGCGAGCGATACGCCACGGTACAAAGTCCAGCAAGTGCCGCACGTCCATTTACGTCCGCACTTTTTTATTCTCGATATAAAGTTCTGTTCAGTGACAAATAAAACATTAGAGTATTCCGAACCAAAAACAGCGTGTTGTGTTTTCTTTTTGTTATTTTCCTAATATTACAACACTCCACGAGTGCGGCAGGATAAAAAAAAACCCGCATCACATCTAAGACAATGTTCACCACTTAGGATGATACATATAAAAAAAACTAAGTCACAGGGACAAAATATTTACTTATACTGACGCAGATTCCATGTAAGAGAATATTTTAGAGGGTAGTCGTTGCAATCGCTGCCGCAGAAAATCGTCAAAAGAAGTTGAGAGAAGTCCAAAAGAAGAGAGCAGAGTCGCAGCAAGAGCAGCAGCGTCCCTTTTTACGAGAAAAATGGCTTTTTATACGCCGGATGAAGTAAGCCAGCGATCTCTATTGAAATTCCTAAGATGTTGGATAATTATTTGTGATTGGTTAATTGTGATAGAAACCCTGCCGTGGGCGTAGTTAATGAATTGTAGGGGACTGGTTTGAAACATGTGTTGATAAATAGTTATTTTTATTACCCTAAAAGGGAAACATTCCTTAGATGATTTATTGCTTTATTCATATATATGTGACATTTAGTACATGTGTTAATAATTATACTACAATACTTGTCTCAACTAAGACGGTGTGGTCGAGTCGGTAACGAGGCAGTGCTACCTCGGTTTCGAAACTCTGTCACGGGCGGCTTCATTTATCAAGATCTGTTCGGTGATTGGAGTCACTTTCCCCCTCTCACCGGTGACGGAATAAAATCTCGAAGTATAAATGGTTAAGAAAACCTCCTCTATTGGGAGAGGCCGCTATGGCCCTTAAATGATCTGATAATAATAAAATCAATAATAAAAAAAAAAGCTTATCCCAACTATGCGTTGGAAATTTTGTACAACAATTCAAATAAAATTTTTGAATTTTTTATAATAATGTTAATTAGTATAAAAAAAATAAACTAAAGAAGTTAACTTCGCTTAAAAAGTTATTAAGCTTGAGATAGAATATAATATATCTAACCATCGATTACCAAAGATAATATCTTCGGTTAATCAAAAAAATATTCTTTTTAGTTTACATACCTTTCAAAACATTAGAACAATTTTAACATAAAAAAAATATCGAGCTAAGAGGAATTCAAAAATTATCATTGTTTGGGGAATTTTCTTATTATAAGAAAAGCAAAAAGGTATTAATCGTCAAAAATATATAAGAATGTATTGTTTCATTAATACAATTTCATCAAAATAAAACAATACTGTAAAAGTATAAAAAAAAAACAAAATTTGCTGCAAATTTTTGAGATTTTTTTATTAAGTGTATTTTATCTTCAACGCAAAACTGATAAGGTATTAATTTTACTATGATACTATGTTTTTTTCGCTTTATAGTCACTCAAAATTCAAAGAGTTAATATATTTAAAATCATTGCATAACTAACTATTGGTTGGTTATAGTTTTGTAATTGTAAATTTTACTAAAAAAAATAAATAGTTGCACAGTGTAAACGTGGCATAATTAGGACGAGTATAGATGACATTCAACAATGATTAAAATAACTAAATGACCAAATTTGGAGTGTTTGGAGATTTGATCAGTTGACCATCATAGAGGTTCTATTGAGGTTGCAGAGGCTGAGAGTTTAATACAATAATCGTAATAATTGTGTCATTGTAATTTTTTTTTGTGATATTACATGCGAACAACTATAAGACAATCCACTTAAGGTCAATGACAGACAGTAATTTTATTATATATATAAACTAATAGACATTCAATATATTGATACATTAACACTAAAAAAAAAGTTGTAAAAACATCACACAGCCATCAGCCAACTACACTGCAATTTGACATTGGATCGACTGTCAGACGCTTCTCAATCAATTCACCTTTTAAGTATGGAATATCACCTCCGCTGATCTTGATTTCCGTTGGGCACTCGCATAGTAGTACACAACGGATGAAAGAAACTGTTAGTTGTCGCCTAAACAGGCCGATACAAACCAATCAACAACAGAACAAAAAGAAAACACGCCTGCTCACTGGACACGAGTCATCAGACCCAATGGTTCGGTATAACGTCAACCGTCTACACAAACATAATGTCAACTAGGTGCCGGTAGTGCCAGACACGACTGTTATGATTGCGACGAAAGAAGTAATGGGCGATTTTAAGCTACGTGGAGCTTGACCGAGCCGCACACGTAACTTTTGAACATTCATATTTAAACATTGTTTAATTATGAAACTAAAAAATCCAATCAAAGAGATGTAAAAAATCTAATCAATTGAGGGTATTATAAAAATTGATTATAATTTTAAAAATCCATTATTAAATTCGGAAGAAGCCCAATTCGTTATTTTAGAAATTCAGTTTTAGTTTTAGTTATTATCGAGGTGGGCATAATGCCCATGCACTCAGACCTGTTGGTCCATTGTGCGCACCTCATACTGAATTGTCTTGATTCGGTTTACCCACCTAAGTGTTACCACCAAAGTGTTAATACATTACATTTTAGAAATTACATACACATTAAAATATAACCAAAAAATTTGGAATTTTATAGACTGGTAGTAGGCTATACATATAGTCAAGAAATTAATAAATAACAAATTCAAATTATTTAAAAATCATAATGATAAAATAATTACCTTCTCAGCTTCGTATCAAATATTATAGAATATTACTTATAATAAATAAAGTAAATTACTAATTAAATATGTTTAAAAATATAATTGAAATAGGCAAACATAGTTTTATTTGGTAAAATCGTTGTTTCACCTTAATAATACAATGAAAAATAAACATAATAAAATCAAAACCAACAATAATTTTTTATGAGTACAATAAAAAAATGATCAAGCAATCAAATAATTCGTTTCAGTAACAAAAATATAATTGAATTAAATCAATTATACTTTTTTATTGTTAAAATTAACAATAAAAACAATTGTATACTGTATTTTTTTTTTTAGTGAATTCAATTTTGATTATTGCTCTTACTCTCAAACGCTATCCTATTTAAAAATGACTTGATAAACTTACTAGTGATCAATAATGTATAATAAAATATACCTTTATTAAAAATGAAACACGTTATAACCAACAAAAGAGATATGAAATGCCAATTCTAGAATTAAGTAAAATATTTTTTTAGATTTTAATGAAATATAAAGTAATGTTAAGTATATTACTCACCTCCATTTTTATTCTAAGTGTAATACTCTGAATAACTAATGAGAATATTTGAGTTAAATTTATGTATATATTTAAAAATTAATGATATCATCTATAATTTTTTTCATTATTTTCTCTAAAAAAAAACATTGAGTAAACAGAAGTAAATTTTAATAAAGTATATACAAGGTAATTCTGATAATTTAGCAAATTTAATAACTTCATATTTAAG
The DNA here is from genome assembly GCF_025091365.1 of Daktulosphaira vitifoliae. NCBI lineage: Eukaryota > Metazoa > Arthropoda > Insecta > Hemiptera > Phylloxeridae > Daktulosphaira > Daktulosphaira vitifoliae. The sequence goes on along the minus strand of NW_026099599.1, from coordinate 40,221 downwards.
TTTTTGTTTAACTATTATTTTTATGTTTAATGTTACTTTGTAACATGAAATATTTGCTGATTAAATAGTTATTTTTTTTTAAACATTGTAAAAAAAGCTGGCCTAATTGCAATTGTTAAAACACATTCTTGATTTTATTACACCAAAATAATATTTATTGTTAAACTTCAAGGTTCGTTAACATATACAAGAAAAATTGCCGAGACAATTTATTTTTATTTTTAACTTTTAGTATGTAACATAGACTTTAATTTAATATATTTTCGGAAAAATGGAGTAATTCTAGAAAATGTTCAAATGTCAAGTTGAAAAAGTATACCTTTCATGCAAAGTAGTTTTTTCGAATCCCCCTCTGTGCTCATATAAAGGGACAGGTTTTTAGAAAATAAATACACAATAAAAAGGAAATACTTAAAATACTTATTATAAAATTATTCTGACTCATCTGTTTTTCAAAATATTATGAAAAAAAGTTTTAAAAAAACACAGCACAGAGGAGTCGCGGTAAAGTGGTGACGTGGCATAATTGGGTCAAGTATGATATCTGACAGTGATTAAAATCAATATAAAAAAAAACGCTTCAATGCAAATCTTTTGATAGTGTTTAATTTTAAAAAAATGATGGATTATTCCAAAAGCTACATCATCTTCTATTTTCTTATTAATACCCTGATTAAGATAAAGTATGTCGAATGAAAAAGGGATATAAAATTATTTCTCATAAAAAAATTATATTGATCTATACATTTTTTAAAAAGTTTTTTGTAAAACTTGTCATTATTAATCCCTTTATATGGTCAGATAAAGGATAAGATTTATAAAAAAAATACCAAAAGATAGATAAAGACTTCATGTATCTAAATAAAAAAAAATTTTATTGAGCTGGCCATTTTTAAAAAAGTTATGGGAGTTTTAAGTAAAAATAACGGTAAAACAGTGGGGTCGTAGCTTAATGCGGACGAAGCATAGATGGGGCAATTATAGATGATATTTGACAGTGATTAAAATCACTATCATTAGAAACTCTTCGATGTAAATCTGTAGATAGTGTTTAATTTTAAGAGATTGGTAGATTATTTCAAAAGCAACCATAACTCTTATTCCCTTAATTTTATTCCGATTTATAATTATAATATACGAATAAATAATTTTGGTATTACAAACTATACTTGTTTATTATGTTATCCCAAGTTTAAATGCAAATGACAACTGAGCACTATAGGTTAATTTAAGTTAATGTGCAAACCATGAGGTGTATAAGTAACAAATTATAAATTAAAATTATTAAAATTATTACCAAATTAATATTAGTATCAAACTTGGTGTTGTATTTAAAATGCACTGCCAGTTCAGATAGAAAAACAAGTGTGAGTGAAGAATAAAAAAACAAACTTTCAATTTTTGCCCAGATGCAAATCTGTAGATAATGTTTAATTTAAAAATTTTAATGGATCGTTACAAAAGCTACATGATCTCCTACTTCCTTATTTATATCCTAAATACAAGTTATATGCATTACTAGTGCAAAGTATGTAATCGATAGAGGATTTCTCCACTATAAAGTTATGTGACAAATGTATCAAACAAAATTTTTTTCCATTTTCTTATTCATTTTCCCATTCTAAATTTTGATAGAATATATCTTCAACAAAAATACAATTTTTTAATCTTCAATCTTTATTTCTATTGAATTTGTACGCCATTGACCTTTGCAATGTTCACATATAATAGAACATTTAAGCCCTGTTTTTCGGCAGCCACAATTTTTACCAGCTCCAGCACCCGAATAAAGGCCGTTTTATGATAATTATCTTTATTATTAGCAGAAATTCCCGTGGCTATTGACATAATATAATTGTTGTTTGGGAATGTACAATTTAGCGTTTAGTTGGGTTTAAACAATATAGCGTCAAATCAATTACCTACTCTATCGGTTGTATGTTAATATACACTAAACTTTAATGATAATATAAATAAATAAACTCACACATACACACTGTTACGTCGCTATTTAGGGGTTTATCCTAAATGCCCGTCGACAGTATTCTAATTAAAAATTATTTAAAATAAAAAAAATTTGGAGGGACATTAGTGTCGTAGTAAGAACCTCTGGGTCTTCGATGTCCACACTCCTTAATTCACAAGCTTTTGAGCGTTGGAGGAGCTTCCTTCGTGTGGGCTCTCAATAGTCGGCTACCAAGCGGTTCCTATGAAAAGCCCGGCCCTGTCGTCGACTTCTTGAATAGTCTCGGGGCCCCAAAGAGTATTCTCCGTGTTCTCGAGGACTGTTCAGAACACTAACGCTTATTATTAAAAAAATTCAATAATTAAAAGGGGATGTTGGGGTACCGAATACAATTATAAGCAATGCATGCACAATAAATGATAAATGTTCATGAATTAAAAAATAATAATAATTTATGTTATTTATGAAAAAAAAAAAAAATAAGCTAAGTTAACCTAATGTATGTAGCCAAAACGTTGTCAAAAACTTGCATACATTTACAATAGGTGTCTTAAATTAAGTTAAGCATGCTCGATAATAGTACTAATGTATACAGTAAAATATATGCGAAACATACACAGTGACCATCTCATAAAATTCAGTGTCCATTTATTATATATAAAAAAAAAGAAGAAATACACACAATAGGGTATTTTGATTTAGGCTGACTTGCGCCTTAGTTGCGGGACGATTATATTATATAAATTATCCTATAATAAGGGTAGCCGTAATAACGGCTGTTTAAAAGACCACGATTTTTGCTGCTGTAACAACTTAGTTAACTTGTATATATTAAATGTGCATGTCGAATTGATGTTATAAAGAAATAATTTATTTAAAAATATTAGCTGGCTCGCTCTATTAGTACCAATTGTAATTATAAGTAATGGCTATTCAATAAGGTCATAATATGTTAACAAAAGGATTTATTGTTGTAAACATATGAATAGAGTCCGTTATTCAAATTTGTCACGTAAGATTATAGCTAAGATTATAGGGGATTATGTGGGGATGTGGCGACCGTTGACTGTATAGTGTTGTTCATTTTATGTTTGACCTATTTGGACTGAAGATGCCTGGAATGTTATATTGGAAATCATGTTTGGTAAGTACCACAATAAAATAATTTTTTAAATTTAATAATAATAACCAAGGGTTTTATTTGCAACAAATATTCTTTCAAGTCCAATTTTATAAAATTCGACACTATTTATTTTTCAAAATAGTTTATTTAGAAGTAAATTTTCTTAAACCTCGTGTATCGTGCATTTTATATCACCTTATAGTATCGAATAAAAGTAATTTCATAATATATAATAAATAAAGGGAAGTCGGGCTAAGCCGATCGAAATAATAAATGTTATGTTATAACATTGTTTGTAAATTAGAATAAAATTATGCCATTATAAAAATATGTCGATCTAGTCGAACGGAATAATAATAATAAGCCATAAGTATCAAAGAAAATAGTTAATTAAAATTAACATTATAAGTAAGCCATAATTTTCAAATAAAATAATTCAAATATGCCATAACGTAATTTATCGGACTGGCCGAAAATAATTATAAAATATATATATGCCACAAATAAAATTAATTATCGGACTTGCCGAGAATAATAATAAAATATATGCCAAAATCAAATTATCGGATTTACCGAAAATAATAGTAATATAAATATGCCACAAAATCGGTTATACCGAATAAAATAATATATAATAATGTTCTAATGAACTAAGTCGGACTTTGCCGAATTTAAGTAAAAAATATGCCACAAAATAATAAATCAATCGGACTTGCCGTATATAAATAATAGTATACATTTAAGTATATAAGTATGCCACAAAATAATAAATAAATCGGACTTGCCGAATATAAATAAACATATGCCACAATAAAATAAATAAATCGGACCTGCCGAATATAAATAAATATATGCCACAATATAATAAATCGGACTTGCCGAATATAATTATAAAATATAATAAACAAACAGACAATGCTGTAATGTGGCTGGGGCCCCAAAATAATAATATAATAATAATAATATAACAATACTATATATTTCAATAGTAATAGTAATAAGGACTTATTTTTTCTAGCTAGAAATTACTCACCCAATGGTCGACAACAAAGGGCGGATAGAACATAAAATTGCACGAATCGTGATAATTTGATGTCTCGGTGATCAAGTCGCTACATACGAAATTATACGAAGATGTTGAAGTCGTGGTTTGGATGTTCTATTAAAAGGGACTGTGGCTCAAAATAAAATGACAAAAGTCATGGTAATGGTCGTGACATTGACCGTGGCTGTGGCGTGGCAGTGGCGTTAGTGATGACTGGCTATGAATGGCTATAAAAAAATGGCGAGATGGCAAAATGGCAATTAGGTGAATGCAACGTATACACTATAGAGGTTAATAATTGACCTAGTTATTCGATTACTTGATTATCTGACTCAAGGATAAACAAGGGAAATTAGGTTTTAAAATATTGAACTAAATAGTTATTAGGAGTAAGTCTACAATAATCGAATTTTATTCAAAATAATTGAAAACTACATATATTATAAAATATATATTTTATAAAACTATATTTTACAGGTAGAATGATCGAGATGTAGATCGTAATTCAAAGTAGAGAGGTCCTGTGAAAGCGAAGAAGTCTTCGATAGAATTATTGATTAAGATGACCCGTCGAATGAACCTCGAAGAATAACTTCATTTGAATGAATAATTAAAAGATTTTAATTTAAGTAGTTTAAGCAATTTTTAGGATATAAGATTATATATAAGTAATTAGTATATAAGAGTAACACGATAGTTCATACTAATCCTTGTATCCGACAGGGGGTAATTTTAAAATTGGAGAGTGTCTAGATTTTTTAAATGTAACCTAGGGAATTAATCAGATTTATTGAATATTCTCTACAGTCGTCACTGGGGTAAAGAATTATTGTCAATAGCAATAACAAAAAAAAAATTTTCTAGAGTCATAATTATTATTAAGTGGTAGGTAAGCGTATTTAATATAAATAGTGTACTTTAATATAGCATTTTACCCTTAAACCATCTTGGATTAAACAAATTCGAACATATTAGAACAAAAATAAATTATAATCAAATTTTTAAGAATTTTTAAGAGTTGAAACAGCACAATATAATAATATTCGTTGGGTCTTAAGAAGCGAAGAGCACCGTTGTCGCAATAAGATCAATTTTTCGGGTGCGTTATTACGCTGACCTTGCCTATAATTTATGTCAGCAAAAATAAAAAAAAAGTAACAATATCGACAATGATTATTATACACCTTATAATTCTTATATTTTCGGAAAATTCTTAAATTGTAATTATATTGTCATCTCATTGCTATACATATTTTACTATTTTAGTGCTAGCCCCGGGCCGAGATTTGAATGGATTTTATATTCTAGAAACGAAAGGTTTTAACTGGTCTACGTGAACAGGCGACTCGACCAAAATATTGTTTTTTGGCAGATTTATCAAAAAACTATATGGACCTATTTTCTTTAAAATAACATAAGGGCCTTCATACCTATCTGAAAATTTATTACCCTTTACCGGAACTTTAACTAAGACTTTGTCTCCCGTTTTAAACGATTGAAAATTATTCGATGATAATAGTTTTTGTTTAGTTTGTTCGGATTGTTTCTCTAATAATTGGGGTAATGATTTTCTAATATGTTTGATTTTATTAATTTCATCGATAACGTTCCCATCGGAAGGGGGAATTAGTGCAATATCAAACATGCTTTTAGGATTATAGCCGTGAACTAAATAAAATGGCGTATAATTTGTAACCGAATGTATTGAAGTATTATAGGCGTATACAACGTATGGTAAATAATCTACCCACTTATTGTTATCCTGAACGTAATGTGATATCATGTCTATAACTGTTTGATTTTGCCTCTCCACCTGACCTTGTGAAGTAGGCTTATACGGAATTCCGAATTTTTTGTCTACCCCAAAAGCGTCCATTAGGTCTAAAACTGTCTTTGACGTAAAATGAGTTCCATTATCTGACCTAATTATCCTAGCTGGACCAAATCTTAAGAATAAGTCTAAAAGAAATTTGTTGGTACTACGCGCATTGGCATTTGTAAATGGTTGAGCTACGCAAAATTTTGATAAACGATCAGTAGCTACTAAAATATACTTATAAGATTTCGACTTTGGAAGGGGCCCAACATAGTCAATAATTATTTCACTCATAAGATAATAAGAAAAGATATAAAGTCATATCTTTTCTCATTTTTGGCCAGTAATATTTACTCCTAATTTTGTTTAGTGTTTTTGAAAAACTGATATGCCCGCTTACTAAACTATCATGATTATCAATTATTACCTGTTTAATAAATTTTGAAGGTAAAGCAAGTGCGTATACAGGGATTTGTCTATTTTCGTTTTGTAATACAATATATCATTATCTTTTATTTCATAATTGTTGGCCTTATTTAAATAAAACGAATTTGATGAGATAGGGTTTTTAATAGCTCCTATGATGTTATTCAAGTACGCATCGTTTGCTTGTTCTACAGCAATATTAATAGGTTGAACAAGATTTATTTTAAAAATATCATTTTTAATATTCAAATTTAAAATATTAATTAGTTCACTTGAACTGGGATAACGCGATAGATGATCCGCGGCCCTATTCATAAAACTTGTCAAGTTTTTATGATCAGTCCAAACCTCAATTTTCCTACCGTGAACACATTGTCTATAGTGAGTAAACGCGAAATGAATAGCTCAAACCTCGAGTTCCATTGCGGAATAATTGGACTCGGCGGGCGTTAGCTTTTTAGACGCGTAAGAGATTGGATGAATTTCGTTATTATCGTCACGTTGTTGAAGTATAACACCTAGACCTAATTTACTAGCATCTGTTACTAGTATAGTTTCCAAATTTACGTTAAAATGCGCGAGGAGTTGTAATAAACAAAAAGAGAAACGAGTGAGTGTAGGTATGTAGTCTTGTAATAAATAAAATGGCTATAATAAGGTGGCAAAGGAATGTTGTTAAATGTGTTTTGGGTTCGGGGTGTGAAAGGGAAGAAATGTAAAGAAATGTAACACAGGTGGCCAACAAGGAAATAATAATCGTAGCGGGCGTAGTGTAAAAAGGATGGGTACCAATGGAAAGTTAAAGTATCTATAGATACCCGGTAGTGACTACAATAAAATAAAATAGAAAGGGATCTCGGGGTATGTATGCTTGTGTAAAAACGTCTAATGTATGAATAAGATGGAATTACAAAGAAGGGTCACTACCTAGCTCCTGCACAGAAACGCGCACACAAATTCCCGGCGATTCACAAATATCGTGCCTTTTATAAAAATATTTCAGTTTATTCTTAATGACTTATCCTATTCTAATTGTTTATTACTAAAAAATTCTTCAGTAAAGGATCTATTATAGACTTATTATGTAAACAAATGTTCCACTTACCTCTGATTATCCTGATATTCTCTTGAGATGAACGATGTTGTTGATGTAACAATTATCGATGTATACGTTCACGCATTAATGTACGCAATTATATTTATACGGTTTATATTATTATTAACTCGCGTGTAACTACTTTTCTAGTACAATTCTATATTAAATCTACCCAAGGTGAAATCTAAGTTTGTTATAACTCTGTCTTTTTGCAAAAACCTTTTGTATATTTATGTAGTATAGTTCTTAACCTTGTATATGATGTTTTACGTTAATATATTTATTATTTAATAATTTATAAAGCAAATGAATAACTTCTAAGCAACATAACTGTCCTGTGCAACAAAACTATTTCCAAGTGGCCTACGTCTTTTCAGTCGTCCAAATGGTGATCTAGGGTAGATGCGAGCTCAATTTCAGTTCTTTGCACAATAGATTATACTAGTGTCCTACACTCCGATCACCGGCACTGTGGCATAGATCAGACTAGCTGGTCGATAAGTGGAGAGACACTTTTAGTTGTTTAGTATGATGTTAGTTATAAATATATATTAGTAAAATATTAGTTTTTAGTATAATATTTCGACTCTGATTTATTTGTATTTCGTAGCTGGATGTACCAACGCGAGATCTCAAATAATATCTTTGTCTTTATGCAAAGAACCTTATGATATGTGGCCTACTTCTTTTCAATCACCTGTAGGACGACCTAGGTTAGATGCGACTGTACTATAGATTTATGCACGATAAGTTATGTTAGTGTCCTACACTCCGATTGCCCGCACCGTGGCAGAGATCAGACTAGCTAGTCGATAAGTGGAGAGACACTATGAATAAATCTTATGGTTAACTAAAATTCTAATTATGATATTATTGTACTATTACCCTGTCCAGCCAGGTTGTGGCCCTTCAATAAGTAGTAAATACAATTCAATCAAATTAATTACCTTAGAATATCTAATGTATACTACAAAATAATATTAATAATTTATGCGTTGTAAATTATATAAGTGTCCTACACTCCGATTGCCGGCACTGTGGCATAGATCAGACTAGCTGGTCGATAAGTGGAGAGACACTTTGAATAAATCTTATGATTAACTAAAATTCTAATTATGATATTATTGTACTATTACCCTGTCCAGCCAGGTTATGGCCCTTCAATAAGTAATAAGTACAATTCAGTCAAATTAATTACCTTAGAATATGCTTATATATATATAGGAATATAAATGTAAATAAAAGAAATAAATAAATACCAATATTTTATATGTATTAGAATATTTATGTCACCAAAAGTATTCGACCGAAAATAAGATGTATAATATTTTTCAGTAATTACGAAAGAGGGTAAAAAATTATGTAGATTTCATATAGAATTGTAACTAAGAATAAGACATAAACTCACGCACATTCGCTTTCTGTATCTTGGTTGAGTATTCCAGAGAGCCGTAGAGATGTATAGATAGAATTGCAAGGCGTCCCAGTATTCGCTAGAGGGTTGTTCAGAAATCGTATTACTGCGAAACAAACCACACTAAGGGAAGCGAAGCCGCAGAGAAACCACCCGAATTTGGGGGAAAATGGCCTTTTTATAGCCTGCAAAACTGATTTAGCGATCTCTGGTGAGATTCTTGAAATATTTTTTGCTGTATTTGATTGGTTAATGTGATAGAATCTTTTACGTGGGCATTTTATGGAATGCGTAAGAGGGAGGTTAAATCTTGTGTAAGGGTATTATTTTATTACTCATCTTATCCACGGGGAAACACTGATTTGGTGATGTGTTTTATTAAATATAAGTATTAATTATTACATGCATTAAAATGTGATACTACNCTAGACCTAATTTACTAGCATCTGTTACTAGTATAGTTTCCAAATTTACGTTAAAATGCGCGAGGAGTGGAGGTGTCGTAAGTTTAGACTTTAGCTCTTTAAATGCTGTTTCATGTTCAGTTAACCATTTAATTTTTTCATTTTTTGTTTTAAATTTACCCTTAGTGAGATCTGTAAGAGGTTTTGCCAGTTTACTAAAGTTAGGAATAAATTTTCTGAAATAATTGGCAAGTCCTAAAAAACTACGAAGTTGTTTAATAGTGTTAGGGGAAGGGAATTTTTTTACCGATTCAATGCCCTCATCGGTTGGTCTAATGCCTTTCGAATTTTTGATATTACCGAGTACTTGTATTTCCTCGTATCCGAATTTACATTTTGATGGCTTCAATTTTAGATTATACTGTCTAAATCTTTGTAATGTTATATCTAATGAATATAAATATTGATCGAAAGATTTTCCAAAAACTGTGCAATCATCTAAGTAGCAAATATTATTTTTATAAGTAAGACCTCCCATAATTTTGCACATAGCGGCCTGATATATTGCTGGAGCATTATTAAGTCCCATTGGAAGTCTTTTGAATTGAAAATGTCCCGTATCAGTAGAAAAAGCTGTATATTGTCGAGAATTTTTAGATAGTTTGAATTGATAAAAACCACTGGACGCGTCTAATAATGAAAAATAGCGGTTACCAGCTAAGCAGTCATATATATTTTGAATTATGGGAAAACTTTGTTTTAATAAAATCGAATTTAATTTTCTATAATCTAAAACCATGCGATACTCCTTAGGGGTGGCCCCTTTTTTGTCACCCTGTGGGAGATTTTTACCTACTAAAAATACCGGATTACTATATGGACTATTTGACGGTTCTATTATGCCGGCCTTTAATAACTCGTTAGTTTGTTTTTCTACCTCGGCCCGTTCTTTAACGCTTAACTTGAAATTCGGTAAATTTATTATTTGATCGCGATTTAATTTTAATTCAATATCTGGTAATTTTACCTCGCCCAAGTCGAATTTAGTCTTTGAAAAAATTTCATTATAATTATTCAACAACGTTTCAAGTTTTTGTTTTTTATCGTGAGATAAAGACGGGTTAATATCGAATTCTACCTTTTGTGAAACGTCTGCTAGAGAAGATGTTGTTTCTTTTTCCGCGAAACATGTTTCGTTAACCTGAGATTCGAAGTGTACGTCTGGTGTTGACGCATCATTTTGTTTGAAGTGTTCGGTAAAATCATAATTTTTTTGTCTGGAGTTTAGAATTTTACGCCTGTCGGCGACTGAAATATTGTCATTAATATGCACAATTGTTTTAATATTAAAATTAACACTAGGATTTTTTACGTATTCTAATGGAGACCAATGACAGTGGGAAAATAAAACAAACACGTTATCTCGATCGAATTCTGTGAATGCGATAACATTTACGTCCGAACAATTGTTATCTTGGGAAAGTACAATTAAATTTTTATTGTAATATGACGCGACGGCTGCTAGATCTTCTGCCTCAAGCCAGACAGGCTGACTTGCAGAATCTACGCCTAGTAATACTTGAATATCATGAAAATTAACATTAATATTTTTATTTTTCAACACCTCTACTAATGTATTTACGCCGCAATAGCCGTCTTGTGGGATATTTTTTGAAACCTGCATATTTGCCGCTGTGGACTCAATGGAAACATTGGTAGAATCTTTGTGTGAAAGAATATGATTTGCGACATTGCTAGAACTGAATTTTTCGAAGAGTACGGTCACCCTGTGTGGTCCGTCAAATAAAATAATTTTCGAATCATACATATCAATATTAGCCTTATATTTGTGTAGAAAACTATTACCTAAAAGATTATACCCATTTAAGTTTTTAACGACAGCGCATTCAATAATAAAACTATGCTCACAGAAATTTACTTCAATTGAGGTTGTACCTAATAAATCTAAAGGGGACCCATTTGCTGTAGTAAGGGTCGCGTTTTGGGCTGGAATAATATCATGATTCATGGGAAGTGTAGCGCTACTTATTATGCTGATACGGGGGCATCGGTATCAATGAGAAACTTTGACTCAATACTATTTAATTTCCCAATTATTATAGGTTGAGGGACCGATGCGCAATTTGAAAAAATGTTAAAACAATTAGAGACACCTGTGATATTTAAATTATTTTGCGCTAATGTTGCTTTCGTAATGGGAGCTGGTGATTGAACTTGTTGGCTAGGTCGCGAAAGAGTGTCAAAATTCGCCCTAACCATCGAATTTTGACTTATTCGTTTTTTTGAATTTGCTGCGGGCGCCGCTGATTAGGGGCCCACTTATTATNTGCGGGCGCCGCTGATTCGGGGCCCACTTATTAGTAGACGGACCTCCTGCGCCCTGATTTCGCCCACCATTATTATTGTTATAATTTTGACCTGTATTACTAGAAAATCTGTTATTATTATAAGAATTATTATTATTAAAATTGTGATTGTTTCTGTAGTTACCATTATTATAATTATTATTAGAATTGTAAAAATGACCGTCTGTATTTCGATTTGAATTATTGTAATTTTGATATTTATTATTATATCTAGTGTTATTGTTAAAATTATTACCATTGTTGTTATAGTTTTGATTTGTATAATTATTTTTGTTGTTGTATGCCATATTACCTTTATTAAAATATGTATTATTATTTTTATTATGACTCGAATTTTGTTTATTAACCTTTGCATATTTATTATTGAATCTTGGAGTACGGTTAACCGTTAGTGTTAAAAGATCTATTTGCTTTTGCATTCTGTCTATCATTTTATCTTTGTCATTCATTTCTGTTAGCCCTGCATTCCTCTCTAGTCTTTTGATATTTTCCTCAAGTGCCACAAGTGAATCTAAGTCCATTGTTCTCAACTCTTTAACAATTTCTTCTGGTAAACCTTTCAAAATGTACCTTATTACCTCCCTTTCTGTCATATTTTTATCTATTCTCCTGCACTCTTCTTTTATTTTTAGCAAATACTCTTGTACTGTTTCCGAATCACTCTTTCTCCTAGATTCTAAATTTTGACGTCTCATTCGAAGTCGTGCGTCTGAATTATAAAACTTTATCATTGTATTTTTTGCCTCATGCCAATTTAAGTTTGGGTTTTCGGATTCGATAGCCTCAAAAACCGTTTGAGCCGTGTCACATAATGAAAGGGGCAACATTATTAATTTCTCCGCATCATCCCACCTATTAGCGGTTGCTACCCTTTCGAAATTAACGAAGAATCTATCCGCGTCCTCTGTTAAGTTTCCTGAAAATGTTTGGGGTGTTCTAATTGCGTTTATGGCCATAGTAGTTATTAATTTAACTGGTTTATTTTCTAAAAGTTTTGATTGCGCAGAAATAGGTTTAGGTTCTACGGTGACCTCGCGTGAAATTTCTGATGGTTTAGCTAAAGGAAATTTGACAACGGTTTTGTCGAGATCGGTAGGGGTGTTCGATTCACTCGAAGAAGCGCTTTTTGTGCTTAGTGGAACCGGCAGAGTACTTGGAATTTTATCAAGTTTTTCTGCTTCGGAGTCCGAATCAGATTCGTATTTTTCTGAGAGGGGTGGTTGTTTGAAAACAGAACGTAATTTATTTATCAAATCTTTAGTGTGACTATTAATCGGCTGTTCTGCGTTTAAAAATGACAAAATATTAAGTAATTCCCCTTTTGTACAATAACAAAAATAATAACCTTTCGTATCTTTTTTTAAAATTTCAATTTTTTCTAAAAGGGAGATTTGTTGAAACTGTTTCGGTAAATAGAGCCGTTTACTTTCTCGTTTATAAACTTCGAATATAGTGCTTTCGTAAATTAAAGTTGCTCCTACTGGAAATTTTATAAAAGCGGTATGATCAAAAGCCTTAGAAACAGAAATACCCCTTTTCTTTCCAAATGAACTAATAACCTGATCTGGTGTTAGTTCCAAAATATTACTATCAAAACCTAATAGATTCCAAACTCTTTCGGTAATTCTACAAGTTTGATTATTAAAGGTGCGTTTTAAATAATAACTATAGAGAGGCATATAAACGTATATAAAAGATTATGTAACTCAAAGATTTAATAATTAAGTAATTAATAATTAAATTAATAATTNACTTAATTTATAGTTATACCTAACTATACAATTGTTACTATTATAATAAAGTGAGCCAATAATAAATAAAAAATATTTAATTTATAAATTAACCGTGAAAAGCGGTATATAAAAATTGTAGTACACTTAGGGGGGGATCCCTCACTGAAAGTTTAAAATAAAACAGAGAGATCGGCGCCTTCACCAATTGTTACGTCGCTATTTAGGGGTTTAGCCTAAATGCCCGTCGACAGTATTCTAAGGGACCAACGGGGGATAGCTGGCTAGGCTATATCTACCTTAGGTACTGAAGTTTCCTATTTAATTTATATTCCCTTAGAGGAACTACTAAGGGTCGCACTACAATATATATATATATAACACTTTAGGATAACAACGATATAAATAAATATTTATTAAACAATTGAAATATTAAATAGATAATACAACCTGCTGGACACCTTNTGAAATATTAAATGGATAATACAACCTGCTGGACACCTAGAGATGATTAATCCAACAGGGAGCTGACGGCGACACACACACACACTATAATATACGGGGTAGCGAAGTTAAGTTAATTATCAGGCAAAAGTAGTGATCGCGAAGATGGTAAAATGTCAACTGTCGATAGGGATATCTTATTATGGCACATTGGCCGTGAATTGCAAAAAGTGTTTATGTGTGCAGTCCGCCCTCCTGTTAGTATTGCTGTATGTCACTGTGTTAATTATATATATATATGTCTATTAAACGGTACAACGATGTTATGGGAGACAGAGATATGGGCACATGCAAATGTGATCGTATCAACGCATATGCATTTATAACATTGTGTCTAATGTTAGTATAACATGATAAAAAGTAACCATAAAAATGAAAAAAATTGAAAAATAAATTTTAGTACTCATATTAAATGTAATGTAACTCGAAAAATATTTGTTTAAATGAAAAAATATGAGATATTTTTTTTGTTTAAAATTTTATTTTAAATAACTTTTGTACGAAACTTTTTTTTGTAAGTTAAATATTTTTTGAGAAAATTAAAAAGCTCATATTTTTGAACTTTTGCAAGTCTGTAAAAAAAAAGCTCAAGTCCAATCGATTTTATTATGTCATTATACATATCTTAAATCAACTTTTAAAAAAAAAAAATTGGTTAGGAATTTTTTTCGTCTTTTTTCCTTTGTTGACTGGCCTATCATCTAAGATAATTTAGAACACACACATATTCTTATATATACAAATAGACAAAAAAAGTAAGCAGATATTTTTTGTCACGTTACATGTTTATAGATATTTGTCATTTGAATTTAAATCAGACGCTTTTGCAAAAATTATGACTATCTGCCATCTCATATGTGTTGGCGAATGTAGAATGCGATCCGCATGATCTCCAGTCAAGACGATTATTTCATTTATTGCAAAAATAATGAAATGAAGTTGTTAAACACAGTAATAATTTATAACAGTGGGAGGGATACGAGTAAAAATTCAAGCAAAATATATATAACATTAAGCGATAAGTGTATACAATTATAATCATACAGATTATAATAATATTATAAATACTAGAGTGTATAGACCATCAATATATAGGTAATCACATTCAATTATTAAAAAAATTAATAGATAATAGAGGAAAATCCATTAGTATAAAAATGTTTTCATCGTATTGACACGCAAACAATATTGCAATAACATCCGTAGCGTTAGTGGTGGCAGCTGTATAAGCCTGAATATAAACGCGGTTACAACAATTAATAACAGTGACAAGGCGAAAAACTAAAAAACAAATTACGAAAAATATTAATTATCTTAAACAAACGCGTTGCTGAAACAAATTATGCTAATGATTAAAATAAAAAAAATCAATTAGGATTCAAAACATATTAATCTAAAAACCTATATTTACAAGAAATGTCGTCGGCAGCATTGTTGGTGGTGTCGGCAGTAGTAGTGTTAATTTAAGAATGTGTTTTGCTAAACATCTCATAATAAGAAAACTTGAAGTGTAGCGCAGCGTAACGGGACCCTATTTTATCCTACTGACAGAAAATTTCTTATCCTACAAAGAAAAAAGGTCGCTTTGGTCATAGGGCAGGAGTAGATGAAATATTATCCGGTATTGAATATTGGAGAGTTGAACATCAGAAACGACAAACCATGTTAAAAAAAAAAGTTAATAATAGAACCAGGTTAAAGTTAAAATACATTGACATATAAATGGTAATTTTAAAATTAAATTAATTCATTTATTCATATAATATTATATATTTTGTAAAATGTATAAACTACTCTTAAATTTGATAAATACAATATTTTATTTATAGATCCAATTCGTAATATTGAACTTGATTAGACTGAATAACCAAACCAGTATTCTGATCATGATGTATATGATAACTCAAATGAACCACCTAAAAAAAAAGAGGCAATAGACCTAAAGAAGAGCCGATTAGCATTAACCCTAGTTAGGTGTAAGGTCAGTGACAGAGATGAAATACATTTAATTAAAGCCTTTATTGAATCTTTTTATTTTATTTTTTGAGTTGTTCCAATTAAGAATTTTTTTAATTTTTTAATTTGAGTATCTAACTAATAAAGGTATTTCGAAAATCTATCCTAGCACATATAGCGATTAAAATTATTAGTAAAACAATAATTAAAGAATTATAATAATATTTATTCCATAATTTAAATTTTATTAAAATATAAATGCATTTGACAATGATACTTAATTTCCATTAATACATTTGTACGATATTAATTATATTAGCAATGATAATGCAATATATTATTAATATAAATAATAAATTATATTAAAATTTGATATTTAATTGAAATTTTGTAAAATGTTACATTTTTTGATATTTTTACTTACCATTAAGTTTTTAAATCAAGCATTGCTCATACTTATTTTAAAAGTATGAAATAATAACGTCTATATATTTTAAAATAAATACTTCAATATCTAATGTAATTTTAAGCAACGAAAAAATTTAAATAGCATTATTTTAGGTTACTATTTTAGTATAACTTAAAAATAAATTTAACGTTTTTAAACTTTTGTCAAATGATGTTTTAAAAAAATAACATTTTTTTTTATCTATAAATACATAATTAATTTTTTTTTTTTTTAGTAATTTAATTCAAATTAATTAAGTGAATAGTTTAAGTGGGAACTAATTATATTTTTCCGTATTCTTTAACAAAATCTGTTGATTACAGGAGAAGTGTTGAAGTTAATAGGGTTTGAGTATTCAGTGTCCAATTGAAATTGTAATTTATCATTAACTATTGAAAGTTAAAACAATTTTATTGAAAGGGCAGCCTACTTCCTTGTAAAACAATTATTGTATCTACATTAAAGCAGCAAATAATTAATAACTCACTCATAAATCTTTTAGCTTCAATGCGAAGCTGAGAAGGTATTGGTTTTACTATGATGTGTTTTTTTTTTTTTTTAATTTTTTTTAATTTTTTTTTTACCCTCAAAAATTGAAAAAATTTCCCTCGTTCCCCGCAAATGGGGAAACCTCCATAAAAAATACAAATTTAAAAATCGATAATTTTCGAAATTTTTTCAATTTTTTTTAATAAAAACTGCCGTAACTTTTTCAAAAATAAACATATCAATATAATTACTTTTTTATAGATGCTTGATGTCTTTACCTATCATTTGGTATATTTTTTATGTAAATGTGACCCTTTATCTGCCCATCAGTGGGGATTTAAAATGACAACTTTTTCACAAATTTAACATTTTCAACTTAACTTTTGAAAATGTTCCGGAAGGTCTGACACTTTTATATATATATTAAATTAAATCCAATTTAATATACTTTAACTTAAAAAAAAAATTTCGGATTTTATTTTGTCTTCACGGTGAAAATGGCTACCAAATGCTATTTTTGTGTGAAAATTCTCGATTTTATTTTTTACATTTTTAACTTTATAATGCTATAACTTATTGAAAAGTGTATGGATCAACACAATTTTGTTATGAGAAATAATATTTTTTAATAACCCCCTTTTCATTCGACATACTTTATCTTAATCAGGATATTATTAAGGAACTAGCAGATCATGTAGCTTTTGGAATAATCCACCAATTTTTTTAAATTAAACACTATATAAAGATTTGCTTCGAAGCGTTTTTATGATAGTGATTTTATTCTCTGTCAGATATCATTATACTTGATCCATCTATACCACGTCACCACTGTGCCGCGACCCCCCTGTGCTGGGTTTTTTTTTATTATGTAATTAATTTTAAAAAAGTTATGGCAGTTTTAAGTAACAAAAGTTTAAAAAATAACACAACTTTTATCGATTTTAATAATGGTATTTTTTCTCATTTTGTAAATAATGTTCAATTAGATATTAATTATGATCTTTTGACGTATCTTTGAAAAAATCTGTCTAGTGAGAGCTGAAAAAAGTAGTGACATACACACACAGAAAAAAAAAAAATTAAAAGTTGATGGTAAAATTAATATCTTCTCAATTTCGCAACGAAGTGAAATAATATAGAGCATATAGTATAAAAACATAATTTTATACTATAGTATAAAAAAATTAATATATAATTGTATTTGTTATAAAAATTCACTACAATTTATTAAATTGAACATTTGTTTATATCAATCCTGCTTTTTTTACATGTATATGAATAGATAAACTAAAATAATTAATTAAATAATTTTTTTTAAACTGAAGAATATCATAAAATAATACATTATGTGAAAAAATATTTTTTATATGTACACTTATTTAATTGAAAAATTGCCATTAAAATATAATATAATATTATAATATAATAATAAAATATTTAAGTAAAATTAAGAGGTGTAAAATGGAGGAAGTTATCCACTTTATATGAAGTACTTTATTGAAATCTGAAAGATAATTTTATTTTTTTCTAGAACTGGCAATCGATATATTTTTTTATGATAATTTCATGTTTGATTTTTAATGAAGGTAAATTTGATTTTATATTATTAATGTCTATTCTATGTAGTAATAGAAAGATAAGTAAAGGGTGTTTGGGGTATTTTTGACCAAAGTTGGATATTTGGGGATTTAGTCAATTCAGAAGCAACGAGGTTCTATCGGGGTTGTAGAGTTCGAGGATTTAGAATAATAAAGATAAGTAGATATAAAAAGAAATGATTAAAGTTTCTCTATAGAGGTATTCCAAATGACCTAACTGGTAAAGTTTTAATTACTCCCTTCATGGGTTGTTGTCGTCAGCGCTTTTAGTGATTCTCATTTTATTGTATTAAATTGAACATAACATGATAGTTATTTTAAGATAAGATGTATAGTATACAATAATCAATTAACACTTTTATACATATATAATAGCTAGTGTACAACAATGTATATGTTATAACAGATAAATTAATAATTTGTGTGTATACTAGTAATATAAAATACAGATTATACATTTTTCATCGATAAATGTAAGATGCGCAATGCAAAGCATTAGGCATATTACAACATATAGTTTATCAAATAAATTTCTTAACTTTCATCTAATATATGAAACATTTTCAAAAGATTTTAGATGGAATTACTCACATAGGAGGGTAATAAGCTCTCCATAAGAAAATAACTGTCCATAAATTAAATTTTTTTTAAATTACTTGTTATAAACAGTAAATTATACTGAACACTCAATACTTGAAGGTAAAGACTCGTAGACCGTTTATTCGTAAGCAACAATAGGTTATTAAAAAAAACAAACAAACCAAAAAGACAAACACAGTTAATAATAATCTTCGCAAGATATCGCGGTACTTTCACTGGCGTCTGCGATGCGATGTCCGGCATGGTTCTCGGGCATCAAAAAGTTAGCAGCGTTGATGGTGACAGTAAGCGGGTGCGGATAGGTTCGTCGAGTCTGGTCGTGCGACACGTCCGGAGCCGGTGGAATACATCGTCGACGTTGTAACTTAGACAACGGGTAAAAGACTCAACGTATCATTGGCGGCGGGTCATCATCATCCGTGTGGACTTGCTGTACACCGTAGCGTATAGCAATTGGTGTTGGTCAGTTAAATACTCATAGTAGGGCGACCGCTGATAAGGATGGCACGACACGTGGTTCATCGTGTATAACGAAGCGATGCTGGGCTGTGTCAATGTAGATATAAAATATTCTGATGATAACTACATAAATATTTTTAGTATTAATCAAGGTGTTTTATATTAATAAATCAATAATCTCTTTTAAGCTAATTCAAAATAACAACGATGTACGAATAATATTAAAAAGTTATTATATGAATAATACTACTTTGTTATATGCAAAAAAGAAATACTCTTACATTATACAAAATAATTTTACAATCGTAAATTATTTGATTAGGTAACATAAATATTAGCAATATATTCAAACAGAATATTAATAATTAATGAAAATAAAAAAGGGGCTAAACTTAGGCATCTTATACAGTTTATTAGATAATTTTAAATAATCTAATTAAATTTGACTCCAAAAAAAATTTAATTGATGTGCTTATTTAGGTATTGAAAATAAATATTTGGGTGAAAAAAAAATATGTCCGTTTGAAAAAGGTATCACAAGAAAAGCTGCTAAAATTGGTGACATAGAAACATTAAAACTAGCTTACGAGAGTAATTGTGAATGGGATGAATATACGACTATTGAAGCTGCTGCAAATGGACATTTCGAATGTTTAAAATATGCACATGAAAATGGCTGTGGCTGGGATGAAGAAACAACTAGAGACGCTGCTGCAAAGGGACATTTTGAATGTTTAAAATATGCACATGAAAATGGATGTCCATGGGATGTAAGCACAGCGATATATGCTGCAACAAATGGGCATTTACAATGTTTAATCTATGCACATAAAAATGGCTGCAGTTGGAATGCTGATATAACAAGATACGCTTCTTTGAATGGACATTTTGAATGTTTAAAATATGCACATGAAAATGGATGTCCATGGGATGTAAGCACAGCGATATATGCTGCAACAAATGGGCATTTACAATGTTTAATCTATGCACATAAAAATGGCTGCAGTTGGAATGCTGATATAACAAGATACGCTTCTTTGAATGGACATTATGAATGTTTAAAATATGCACATGAAAATGGATGTCCATGGGATGTAAGAACAACGATAAATGCTGCAACAAATGGGCATTTAAAATGTTTAATTTATGCACATAAAAATGGCTGTAGATGGAATATAGAAACAATAATAAACGCTGCTTTGAATGGACATTATGAATGTTTAAAATATGCACATGAAAATGGTTGCCACTGGATTAAAGATATATCTAAATATGCTGTTATAGGAGGTAATTTAGATTGTTTAAAATATGCACATGAAATTGGATGTTCATGGGATGAAAGCATAACGATAGCAGCTGCAACATATGGACGTTTAGAATGTTTAATCTATGCACATAAAAATGGGTGTCATTGGAATGCAAAAACAACGAGAAACGCTGCTTTAAATGGACACTATGAATGTCTAAAATACGCACATAAAAATGGATGCCACTGGAATAATGACGTAACTACATATTCTGTTATAGGAGGTAATTTAGATTGTTTAAAATTTGCTCACGAAAATGGATATCCATTAGATGATGGCATAACTATAGAGGCTACTCTAAGAGGTAATCTAGACATTTTAAAATATGCACATGAAAGTGGATGTCCATTAGATGATGGCATAACTATAGAGGCTACTGTAAGAGGTAATCTAGACATTTTAAAATATGCACATGAAAATGGATGTCCATTAGATGATAAGATAACTACAGTGGCTATTGAAAAAGGTTATTTTGAAATTTTAAAATATGTACATAAAAATGGATTTCCATGGCATAAAAGAACAACAAAAGTAGCTGCAAGTTATGGTAATTTAGAATTTTTAAAATATGCTCATGAAAACGATTGCAAATGGTATGAAGGTACAATAGTTACAGCAGCCATGAATGATAATTTAGAAATTTTAAAATATGCACATAAAAATGGATGTTCATGGGATTATGACACAACTAGAGCTTCTGCAGCAAGTGGTTGTTTGAACTGTTTAAAGTATGCTCATGAAAAGGAGTGTCCATGGCATGAAGCAACATTAAATACAGCTGCCGCGCATGGTAATTTAGATTGCTTAAAATATGCATATGAACATGGATATAATTGGATAGTTGGTACGACGAGAGGGGCTGCTGCAAATGGACGTTTAGACTGCTTGAAATATGCTATTGAAAATGGTTGTGAATGTGATGAAGGCACAACAAGGGAAGCTGCTGCAAATGGTCATTTAGACTGCCTAAAATATGTTCATGAAAATAGATGTGAGTGGGACGAAAGTACTACAAGACTTGCTGCTGCAAATAATCAATTAAGTTGTATAAAATACGCCCATGAGCATAATTGTCCATGGAGTAGAAATACCATTTATGAAGCTACTAGAAGAAATTTTTTTGAGATAATCAACTATGCTAATGAGAATGGCTGTATTAATTAGTTTTCTGATAAAATATTATTTATTTTGTACATTATATATTATATAAATCGTCTTGAACTAAAATAATAATAATTATACCGAGAGCAATCATGTAATTTACTTGCTTATTAAATACTATTTTTGAAATTATAACCAAAATTCTTAATAAAAAATATCCGAATTTTCTAATCAAGTATTTAAAAGTTTATAACACAATAAATATAAAAGAATATGTTTATAAGTAGTTACTAAAATGTTACATTTCTGTACAAATTTTGATCATTTATTTAATTATAATTAATAATAAGTAATTATTATTACAGCTCATGTGTATAAAATAAATGTGAATATTAAAATTGTATACAGATAATTCTAAAACTCCCTTACAAACAATTTTTTATTCCATGGACCATAAAAATGTATAGATTGAAATTGCATTTATTATTTATATGAAGGTCAAATTACTTGAAGAAACCGTTTATAAATTATAACAAACTTATTACAAATTATTTTATGACAAAAAAATAATAATATTTACACTTAATTAAAAAAAAAATGATTGGTGTCGTAATTCAATACATGAATAGAGACCGTTTTTATTTGTCTAACCTATCTTAATGATGTTCGGTTAGAAATTTTTTTTTTTAATCTATTATGTAAAACCCATTAAAAACTAAAAATATTATCATACATTATCTTGTATTCGATATATATTCTTAATCGTTCATCAAATTTTTTTGTTTATAATTATTAGTTAAATAATATCCAACCATACTTCCCGGGTGTCCATGTTGTCTCTGTGATGTTAAAAAATTCCTATTGTCTCGATTTTTAATTAATTCCAAAGCGCTAACTAACGTTATATCAAAAATATCCCTCTATAAAATAGGAGCCTTCCACCAAAAATTACTACTTCCAGTACTATCAATTTTGAACTTTCGTTTATATCATGTTTGATTTTACTTATGTTAAAAAAAAGCACCGATATTACTTGTTTTATTAATGATAGTTAACTACCAATGATGAATAACCAATTGAATAAATATAATTAGAATCACGGAAACTACATTTTGACACCTCTTTAAATATCTAGATTCTAGACGATATTAAAATATTAGCGATAATGAAAAAAATTACAGCTATAATTATCATCTATAGAATTTTATGGTCCAAAGTTTGTATTTAGTGTTAAATGAAGCGACAAGGTTAGCGTACTAATAAATGTGGCAATAATATATTTTTATAAGTGCATTCAGCTATGTACATACTCCAATATCGATAAAATATTTTCTCATATTTAAAGTTAGTTAGCGCTTTGGAATTAATTAAAAATCGAGACAATAGGATTTTTTTAACATCACAGAGACAACATGGACACCCGTGAAGTATGCTTGGATATTATTTAACTAATAATTATAAATAAAAAAAATGATGAACGAATAAGAATATATATAGAAAACAAGATAATATACGATAATTTTTTTAGCTTTTAATGGGTTTTACATAATACATTTCGATTTTGATAGCAAACCTAATAATGTGTGTTATCCTATTNTCTTTATATTCTAGACTCTAGAATATAAAAATTAATCATACATTTCGATTTTGATAGCAAACCTAATAATGTGTGTTATCCTATTTTTATAGCTAAATATTAAATATTTGATTTTTTATAATAAATAATGTCCTCATAGATTTTTTGACATTTGCATAATTTTTGAAATAAATTTAAAAACTACCTTTCACGTCGATGGTTCAACACCTTTACGACACGTGTAAACTTTAACCCATTTAAAGTAAATTCATCAAAAATAAATATGGTTTAGAGTTAAATTTTATGAGTACATAGATTTAGTAGGCATACAGGAAAATCAAGTGTCTATTTCAGGAGTTAGGTTGGAGGTTCATATGTATAGCCACCATACCATACTTAATAATGGTAACATTGTTACTGAAATACGTGTCCGTGATTTTTAGTAATTTTTTGTAGTTTTTTGAAATGATTATTTTTCATAAAATTTTAATTTTGAATAATATTAGCTACAGTAATTTTTATTATACATTTTTGAGGGTAATGTCTACGACTAGATATGATTTGAGATATTTTGANTCTATGACTAGATATGATTTGAGATATTTTGACGTATCGTTGAAAGTAATCGGATTGGTGATAACTGAGAAAAAGTAAAATTTCTTTTCAAAATTTTTTCTGACTTCTATAGTAATGAAAATACTCGAATAATACATAATGCTTCTTCAATACTTTTTTTATTTTTATTTTATTTTAATTATTTAACGCCAAACGGCAATTTACAGGAATAATATTATGGTAACCTAAATATATAACATAATATAACAAAAAGAAGAAAAAAAAAAATAATGTACATGCATATATGTAAAACATAGAGTAAGAAACTATGACAACAAAATAATGATGACAATAAATTAAGATTTATAATATAAATATAATATATAATTAATATAAGACAGTTAAATTTTTATAAAAGTAAATGTGACCAAAAAACTAAGTATTATTGAGAGAGCGTAGCATTCTGTGTATTGGATTATTATTATTATAGGAGGTATGATGAGAGGGAACATGAAAGGAAAGTGATTTCTAGTGGGATAGGGTGGAACACGAAAGGATATAGAAGACAAAAGGTCTGGTGCATTAATTAAACCATTAAGGAGAGCATCGATAAATGAACGGTCTGCATCAAATCGCCTGGAACTAAGAGTAGGGATATTAAGTGTGGAACGAATAATGGAGTAATCATGAGGGGGGTGGGTAATTTTGAGTAAATAAGCGGCGTAAGATAAAAAGCGATTCTGTACTCTTTCAAGACGGAGTTGATCTTTAGCTAAGTAAGGATGCCACAAAACCACTCCGTATTCTAAAATAGAGCGAACGAGTGAAAAATAGAGGGAACGTAAACAATGTGGAGAAGTAAAGAGGTTAGTATGTCGTTTTAAAAATCCTAAAACTTTTAAGGCTTTGCTTACTATAAAGTTAATATGAACGTCAAAAGATAACGAAGGAGTCAGGTTGAATCCCAGGTCAGTTACTTGAAATACACGCTCTAACATGGTACTATCTAGTGAGTAGGAGTATAAAATAGGAGCGCGCTTCCTGGTAAATGTCATAATATAACATTTACTTATATTAAGTGAGAGGCCAACCCGATTAATCCAGCAAACAAAAGAATTAAGATCTGCTTGCAATAACAAACAATCAGAGGGAGAAGCTACTTTTGTAAAAAATTTTATGTCATCTGCAAACAAGAGGACTCGGGAATTAGAAAGGTAATTATTAATAGAGTTTACATAAAGAATAAACAACAGAGGACTGAGGTGTCCACCTTGGGGGACGCCCGAAGGAACTTCAATAATGTTGGACCTAGCCCCATTGACAAAAACATATTGTTTTCTTGATGCAAGGTAGGACTCTAACCAGGAAAGTAAGGAGTCACCAATACCAAGAATTTTAAGCTCAGATACAAGTAGACGATGGTCAATTGTATCAAAAGCTTTTTTGAAGTCAGTAAAGACAGCATCAACTTGATAATCTTTTTCGAAGCTGTTTAAAATAAAAGTTGTAAAGGACAAATTGCAGGATACGGTAGATTTACCTGGACGAAAGCCATGTTGTTCATCAATGATGATATGGTTAAGACTTCGCTTTATACTGGAATAGACCAGAGATTCAAATAATTTGGCAATATGAGGCAGGATGGAAATTGGCCGGTAATTAGAGACAAGACACGGATCACCGGATTTCAATATAGGGGTGATGGAACAAGTCTTCCATACTCCAGGAAAAATACCTTCATCTAGAGAACGCCTGAAAAGCAAAAATATAGGGTATACTAGAGAAAGACGGCAGTTATATAATAATTGTGCTGAGATACCGTCAGGACCATTCGAAACATTGTTTTTTAGAGAACCCAACAGAGTTTGGATATCATCGATAGAAAAAAGACAATTTGCAGGTAGATTATAAGGATAGGTGGGATAAATAGTCGGATCAGAAATAGAAGAAAGAGAGGTTTTATAAACAGAAGAAAAGTGGTTCGAAAATAGATTAGCGGATTCAGTAGGTGAGGAAGAGGTTACACCATTGTGATGCACAGATGAAGCAATAGAAGAGTGTTTGNCCATTGTGATGCACAGATGAAGGAATGGAAGAGTGTTTATTAAGATCTTTGGTAAATTTCCAAAATTTAGAAGGATTAAGAGTAAGTATTTTTTGAGTGTAATTGATGTAGGACTGGTAATTTAGTTTGGAAATACGTTTGCATTTAGCTCTAAACTCTGAAAAAATTAAATAATCATTGGGATTTTTTGTTCGCTTAAAATTAGAATGAGCTTGTTTTTTTTGAAAAATAAGTCTTTTTAGAGCGGGTGTTACCCAACGAGGGAACTTAAAGATTTTATTAGGAACAAAAAGATTAATGGAATTTAAGATTGCATCATTAAAAACAGAGGCAACATCATTGATTGAGTAAAGAGAAAAGGTAGCCTCCCAGTTGAAGGAATTAAAGAATTGAGATATACTAGTATAATCGGCGCATTTAAAATCTTTGTAAGTGTATGTATTATCAGTGTAGCATGTTGTATGAAAAGGAAAATTAATATCTAAAGGAGGGTGGTAGGGATCTGGAGATACGAGTGTCTCTGAAGATAAGTTTACTGTGACATTATTAGAATTGGAAAATATAAGGTCAAGAATTGTACCATGATTATTAGGATGGGAGTTAAGCTGGAAAAAGTTGTAATAAGAGAAAGAATCTATTAGAGAGGAAGAAATTGAACTATAACTGCCAGAGGCAGAAAGTCCTAAACTATCGGAAGACCAAGTAACATTAGGTATGTTATAATCTCCACACAAAAAAACAAACTGTGGCTTATAATTTAAGAGAATGGTTTCAATTGAAAGAATATGTGCATCAATAACTGAAGAAGAAGACTGCGGAGGTAAATACACAGCTCCAATTAATAAGGAAGTAGAAATAATGGACAATAGGACAAATGATTGTTCAACATTAATGATATCTAAGGATATAGGAAGTGATTTAAATGTGGACTTAAAAGCAATGAGTACTCCACCACCACGGGAGTGAGAGCTATTGTTAGAATTTCGGTCAAGCCTCGCTATATTGTAACCAGTAAAATCAAGTTCGCTACTAGAGATATCAGGGGACAACCAAGTTTCTGTTAGGACTAAAATGTCATACATGTGAAAGAGAGGAATAGAGGTTTTAAGATTTATAAGTTTAGTTTTTAGGCCACGTACATTTTGGTAAAAAATATTTAAATTGCTCTTATGTATTTTATGGTATCCAAAATTAACATTTTCGGATTTGTTCATTTTATTTATAAATTTATTGAATTCCAAAAAAAACATATCAAAAGAAGACGTAGCGGCATGACAATTGCGACAACATTTAATCAATAACTTATCTGTCGATGAATGGTTAACACAGCATCCAGGTAGTAAGGTAGCATCATCAACAGATGACTGAATAGTTGACGAGATAAAAGAATAATTATAACACAAACGATGAAGACAACAATTTAGTTTTTTGGTTGGACCAGTGAGGTACTACCAAAATGAGCTGACCTAGAAGCTATTACAATTGAAGGAAAGCCATCTTTATACTTAATCATGATGTTGGTCTCACCATTTTTTTTACGACTATCAAATTCATTATATATCCGACGAATAGATTCACGTTCTCTAGATGTTCGATCACGAATAACAGATATTGTGTTCATTGAATTATTTGCGATATGACTGCGTTTATATACGTAGAAGTCGGATATTAGTTTAATTGCTATTTCTTTAGATGATAAAAATACCTTAAGTGGGCGAGCTCCCCTATCGTTAGGCCTGCCAAGTCTAATTGATTTTAAACTTGAGGAGTTTGCTGGAAGAAAGGGTTGAAGAATTTCAGACAGACGCAAAGAGTCACTCGATATCCGATCAGATGATGAGCTAGAGGAAGATTCAGGTATTCCTCTAACAATAATATTACGAGAACATTTTTCCCTTTCCGAGATTTCTTGCAGTATTACTTGGACACTATCATCATTAGAATGAGGACTACTTTTGTACGTTTCAATGGAATTTACACGTTTTGTCAGGTCAGCAACATTATTTTTGAGAACAGTATTCTCTGATTTGAGGTCAGCAACTTGTAAAGTTAAGACCTCTAAGGCAGCCTTAAGCTTAGCAAATTTATTACTTTGAGACTGACACAGTAGTTTACATTGAGACAGAGTCTCTTCCTGAGTTTTACGCAGCTCATTCATTGTTTTATGAAAATCTTCCAAAGACAGGGTAGTGGAAGAAGATGAAGGCGTTTTAGACGATTTGGCAGACGAATTAGAGGCAGAGCGGGTTAAAATTTGTGAAGTTTTAGGTGAATTAGAGGTCATCTTTACTGGAAGTATATTGGCGTAAGAAGATCCTGATGTTAGTGAAATGCAACCTAAACTACAGCGATGTGTTTTAAAGTAAAGAGTTTGAGTGTGTCAGTTGGTGGCCACCGTTAATGTCACCAAGATAACAGCTGATAGGAAAAGTGAAATGGATGAGCCACGAGAGAGTTCTTGATAACAATAATAAGTACTTACAATTTGTGTAATAGAAATTTTGGTAATTATGAACTAATACGCAAAAAATTGAACTGAATTGACTCACAATGTTAGAGCAAAAGACCGTGAATACATCTGTGAGTTAATAAATAAAAAAGTACACTTAATTATTTTATTTAATTCAAAAAATGCTAAGAAAAATTTACCGATCTTGTTATCACATATAGTTTTTACTAAATACTATATATGTATAACTATATATATGTTTTTAAATACTTAAAAACATTTTTACTACGATTAATATAAATAAATTTTAAAGGTACAGCGCAACAAATATGAGGACAGATTTAAGGCGCGAACCATCCGGAAAGTTTGAGAACTTTTGCCGAATGTCTGCATCTGATTTTGAGTATTTACTCAATAAAATAGGACTAAACATACAAAAATCTAATACAAATATGCGTGAAGCCATACCAGTACAAGAAAGATTGGCTTTAGCTCTACAATATTTTGCTTCAGGAGACAGTTTTCAAAATCTGTCATACTTAATCAAATTTTTAGATGTATAAATTCAAGAGTGGTTTCGTTGATCCAAGTTGTCATGGTTTTAACAGTTTTAACAATTATAAAATATTAAAAAAAAAAATGAAAAATATGTTACCGTAAAATTAGACGAAGGTTTTACTGAACTTCACTAAACAATCGAACAGCAACCACTTCAAAATAGAGTTTTGATAGCGAAATGGATTCAATTTATGACATTAATACACTTATATACTTTTTTTAGTAATTAAAGAAAAAAAATACGACAGAGTAAAACTAATTAGTGTTTCAGCTACGCACCGTATATAATTTTTTACTTGCAAAAATGAAACAGAATTTTACAAATATAAACATTTTAGTAAAATATTAGTAAAATAGGATATAAAGGGAGATTAAACTATCCAATAATATTTACTTTATACTTAATATTCATAAATTAATAAGTTATATAATTAATACATTATGTAATCAATCTTAACAATTAAATTATATTTACAATTATACTATAAAATAGTTTTACTTATATATTAAATTAAATCAACTAATTAGGCCAATATAAACCACAGATATACTGTACAAATATAGGTGGGTGGGGAAGAAAAAATTACGTTACCGATAGCCACCCTAAAATCAAATATTGGCCAAGTACTTGACAAGTACTTGACAAGTACACATGTATGAACTAGTGAACTACAAGTGTAAACTTGTCAAGCCATTAATTCCTTTGACTTGTGTTACATTTACCGACAATCAGCGGGAAACTGACAAGTGACCAATAATTGTACAAGTATAGTGTTCTGACAGCTTGATAAGTATACACAAGTGACAAATATTTGGCAAGTACACCAGTCGTGGGAATCCGGCTTTAGACCAGTATTTTGGAAGTTATTAACGTTTTAATACAGTGACTGAAGTGATACACGGGTCTATTTATTATTATCAATAACAATTTATAAATCGCAGTACTCCACCAATTTTGTTATAAAAAACTAATATTCTCAAAAAATTACAAACCATAATTATTAACTATAAGTAATTTATTAACTAATTAAAAAATGCACAAGGCCAAATTGAAAAATTAAAACAATGACAAACAAAAAGTTTTAAAAGAATTTAATAATAATTGAATAAATAAATAAATATAAAAGGACCCACAATTTATCAAATATTTTTATGTGCGATATTATGTACAACATCAGTCTATTAAGTTCTTTTACAACGAATTGAATTGAATTATGAANAGTGGAAGAAGATGAAGGCGTTTTAGACGATTTGGCAGACGAATTAGAGGCAGAGCGGGTTAAAATTTGTGAAGTTTTAGGTGAATTAGAGGTCATCTTTACTGGAAGTACATTGGCGTAAGAAGATCCTGATGTTAGTGAAATGCAACCTATTTGTTGAAAAATTTAAGCCTTTATCAATAAAAAAGTCGTCAAACTTTTCCATGAGTTTACCTAAAATTTTGAATGCATTTAACCAATGCTGTAACAATTAAAGCAGTAACTAACTTTTTCTTACTTTTCAGGAGACCAATAATAAAATATATTCTCTGATTATATGCTTTAAGTTTATTAATTTTTTAAGTAGTTTAATTTTGCTTTAAATAAAATTTACGAAATTTTTAGATAATTATTATAAGAAAAATCCAAATATCTCATTATATCAAGGATAAATTTTTTGAGTCACTGCCTCAAACGTTGCGTATGGTGATATAATACAATTTATAATATTTTATTAGTTTATTATATGTATTTTACAGCACAATTAAATACAAGTGCTGTTATATAAAGTAATAAGTTATGTATCACGATAATAGAAAATAAAATTTGTATTCAGAGACGTTCTGGCCTGTTTTTTACTGTGCTACAACACAGTGGGTTAGTATCATTCTGTCTATTTTCGAAAAACGGGTAACTAGCCTGTCAGATACTTAGTAGTTACTGTTGACACTACTATAAACAATTTAAATATTTTAAAATTTGATTGATTTGAATGAAAATCAATTGTTTTCATATCATATAAAAAATAGATACGCAAACATTTATATTGAATCTGTGGATGGATAATTGTAACAGTTCAGATTAGTTAAATAAGTCTAAGTAACTGTAAGAACAGTTATAGAAATGAATGTTGAAGGAAGAAGAGATAGAGAAAGACCAAAAAAGAAATGTAGGGATGCTATTGAATGCGATTTGAGGACAGCTGATGTGNCCAAAAAAGAGATGGAGGGATGCTATTGAATGCGATTTGAGGACAGCTGATGTGAGCGTAGAAGATGTGGGAGATCGTGTCAAGTGGAAGCTTAGGATAAGGGTGGCCGACCCCAAGTAGTTGGGATTAAGGCAAAGAAAAAGAAAAATATTACCAGAAATTCCGGGGGCAATTGACATAATATGATTGTTGTTTGGGAATGTACAATTTAGCGTTTAGATGGATTTAAACAATATAGCGTCAAATCAATTACCTACTCTATCGGTTGTATATTCATTTACACTACACTTTAATGATACAATAAATAAATAAATAAATAATATGATAAAAAGTAACCGTAAAATGAAAAAAATGGAATATAAATTTTAGTACTCATATTAAATGTAATGTAACTCGAAAAATATTTGTTTAAATGAAAAAATATAAGATAATTTTTTTGTTTATAATTGTCTTTTAAACAACTTTTGTACGAAACTTTTTTTTGTAAGTTAAATATTTTTTGAGAAAATTAAAAAAGCTCATATTTTTGAACTTTTGCGAGGCTGTAAAAAAAAAAGCTCAATTCCAATCTTGAGGACTATTAGTATGTCATTATACATATTTTAATTCAACTTTTAAAAAAACAAAATTTTTTCCGCAATTTTTCCTTTGTTGACTGGCCTAGATGTCAATTTTAAACTTGTAATTGAGCTAAAAGTTATGGTAATATATTCAATTTATTTTACTATAAACTTTCATAAATCTTTATCAAAAATTTTTCATCAACTTTAAAGAACCAAAAAAATAGGTTAAAATTGAAAATTTGGACTGATTATTTTTAACATATTAAAAATCAAATCAGTAATAATTTGAAAACAAATTTTTTTTTCTTTTAATTATTATTTTATATATATAATTAGTAATAATATAAAAAATTAGAAGTGATAGAAATAGTCTACTTGCAGATTTGAAAACAACGCGAAAATTTGATTTAGAAAAGTATATTTTTGCTTCTGATGAAAGTTCCTTGTAGTCCAGTGCATTTTTTTATAGTAACAAACAGTTTTTATTGAAAATTATTGTATCAAGCCCTTTAAATTTTTATACACGTAAAAGTAAAGCAAAATATAACTTCTTTATTATTTTTATAATTTCTCCGTTTAAATTACAATATTAAATATCAATTTCATACTAAATTTAATAATTATAATTAGTATATATTCATATATTATATTTTAAAATCAAAGAACTACTAATCATGATATAATTAAAGAAATAAGAGTTGATGTTGCTTTTGGAATAATCCACCAATTGCCTAATTAAAACAAAAAAAAAAAAAGTTTGTTGGGAATTTTTTCTGCTATTCTGCAAAATTACTCCTTCGTTGACTAGAATGAATCATTAAATAGAAAATTTTATGAGAATTAAAACAATGTTATTTTTAAGATTAATATGCAGTCAGAAAGTTTTATAATTATTATTTATTGTAAATTTATCAGAAAAACTCATTATTTTTTGCATTTTTATCGTAATAGAACACTTAAATAGAAATCATAGTAATCATTTCTAAGTAATTTTTGATATTTAAAAAGATTCTACTATTGAAATATCCAGAACTGAATTAATTTTAATGATTTACTTTAACTAAAAAAAAAAAAGTTAATATTTTGAATCCCTCTTGTGGGCAGGTAAAGGGTTAGATTTATAAAAAAAACCAAATGATAGATAAAGACATGCATCTAAATAAAAAAAAATATACTGATTTGGTCATTTTTGATAAAGTTATAACAATTAACAAAGTTATAAGTTTTATACACTGGACTACAAGGAACTTCCATCAGAAACAAAAATATACTATTCTAAATCAACTTTTCGCGATGTTTTAAAATGTGCAATTAGACTTTTTCTATAACTTCTAAGTTTTAATATTATTAAAAAATAGTTTTTACATATAAAAAAAAATAATTAAGAACAAAAAAAATTGTTTTAAATTAATACTGATTTGATATAATATTTAATATTAATTTGATTATTAATAAGTTAAAAATAAGGAAAATGACATATTTAACCTATTTTGTTAATCGTTTAAAGTTGATTGTTGTAAATGTTTATAATAAAAAAAAAAAATTTATTTTACCATAACTTTTAGCTCAATTGGTAAGTTTGACATTGACATAATTAAATAGAAAATTTTATGACAATTAAAAAAATTGTATCGTTAAGATCAATATGCAGTCAGAAAGTTTTATAATTACTATTTATTGTAAATTTATCAGAAAAGCTCAATATTTTTTTGCATTTTTATGGTAATAGATAACTTAAATAGAAGTAATAGTAATAATTTCCTAGGAACTTTTGTTGTTTGTTGAAAAGATTCTATAATTGAAATATTGAGAACTTAATTAATTTTAATGATTTACTTTAACTAAATGTACCAATCAAAACAAAGTTGTTAAAAAGATTTACTCAATTGAGTGTATTATAAAATTTGATTATATTTGTAAAAATCAATTGTTAATTCAGGAGAAAAAACAATCATTTTTTTTAGAAATGATTTATATAGCAACATGTTACAAAAAAAAATTGTAATATTATAGTCTAGTAGTAGCACACACAAATAGAGTAAAAAAATTATTAAATTACAAAGTAAAATGATTTAATTTTGTAGTTGAAACCTATCATATCAAACTTCATTCGTTAATAAATATTTTGAAAACATTAGAAATTAATGATTTTAATTGTCTTTATGGAGACGATGTAATAACTAACTGTTTAATTGATAAATTAGAATTTTTTTTTCAATTTTTGAGAGTAATATCTTCAACTAGATACGAATTGTAGTAATTTGACGTATTGTTGAAAAAAGTAGGTCAAGTTAGAGCAGAGAAAATAAATGATAGTCACAAAAAAATATCTTCTCGGCTTTGCATCGAAGCGAAAACTTAAAATATAGTAAAATAATTTTAATACGAATAAGAAATTTCTTCTTGCAAGGGGCGACTAAAGTGATGGGATCCTTGATCTTTATTGAAGTTATTGAATCTAAATGTGATAAAAATCAAACGAGTTAAAATTTATACTAACTTAAAAAGAATTAAGAAAAAATGCAAAAAATTCATTGCCATATGCGGGTTGGAACCTCGTACCCCAAGCGTGTAAAACATAAATTTTACCAACTCGGCAACCGTACGTTGCTTCCGGCGGTTGAAAAATTGGCTATTTAAGCTAGTTCAAATTTCAAAGTTATTTTTCTCGACTTAAAAGAAACAAACATATTTAAATAAGTTTAACTATCTATACTATATCAATTTTAATTTATATAATATTTATGAAAATCTGTACTCCCCTTGTCAGGTATTTTAAAATAAAATAAAATACAAAACCCAGAATTTTAACACAAAAATAGCATATTTTTGCATACGGTAGTCATTTTTACCATGAAGACAAATCCAGAGGTCAAATTTTTTTTTTTCACATTAAAGTATATTACATAAGCTTTAATTTAAGATATATTTAAAAGTGTCAGTATTTCCGGAATACTTTCAAAAATTAAATTGAAAATATCGTAGTAACAATACGCATGTTTAAAGTTTTGACCCCCCTTGTTAAAGGGGTATGATCCGATTTACAAAAAAAGCGTGCCAGATGAAAGGGGTATATCAATATTTATTATAAAAAAATAATAATATAGATCCATACATTTTTCCAAAAGTTATATAAAATATAAATTAAATAATATAACATATAAAATCGAGATTTTTTTCACGGAAATCGTACGTTTTTCTTTAACTTTGATGTCCGTTTTCACCACGAAGACAAGTCCAGAGGTCAAATTTTTTTTTTTCAAATTAAAGTATATTACATAAGCTTTAATTTAAGATATATATAAAAGTGTCAGTCTTTCCGGAACATTTTCAAAAGTTAAGTTGAAAAAGTTCTACTTTCTATACGCATTTTAAAAGGTTTGCACCCCCCCTGTATAAAGGGAAATGGTCCGATTTTAAAAAAAAGTATGTCGAATGAAAGAAGTATATATAAAGTATTTATCATTAAAGAATAAAGTTGATTCATGCATTTTTTAAAAAGTTATAGCAACATAATGTTAAAAAATGTAAAATATAATATCAAGAATTTTTTCACAAAAATAGCATATTTTTGCATACGGTAGTCATTTTCACCATGAAGACAAGTCCAGAGGTCAAATTTTTTTTTTTCAAATTAAAGTATATTACATTAGCTTTAATTTAAGGTATATATAAAATTGTCAGTCTTTCCGGAACATTTTCAAAAGTTAAGTTGAAAAAGTTAATTTTTTGTAAAAAAGTTACCATTTTGAAACCCCATCCTTTGGGCTGTTAAAGGGTCAAATGTTTACAAAAATATATAAAATGATAGGTAATTATCTAAGGTATCTATAAAAAAAATAATTATATTGATTCGGTCATTTTTAAAAAAGTTATGGCAATTTTAAGTAAAAAAAATTGAAAAAATATCGAAAATTAGCGATTTTTAAATTTGTAATTTTTTGGGGGATTTCCCCCGTTTACGGGGAACGAGGGAATTTTTTTCAATTTTTGAGGGTAATGTCTTCGACTAGATACGATTTGTGATCTTTTGACATATTGTTCATCAAAATCGGTCCAGCGAGAGCTGAGATTGAGCGTTCACAGACAAAAAAAAAAAAATAAAAAAAAAACACATCATAGTAAAATTAATACCTTCTCAGCTTCGCATCGAAGCTAAAAATCTAATCAGATGTGCGTATTATAAAAATTGATTATAATTGTAAAATTCAATTATAAAATAAGGTAACCAAAAATAATTTAAACAGTAACATTTTACCAAATAATTTTGAATATTATAGATTATTAGTATACCATAGTAAAAAAAAATTTTTTTAAATTAATACTGAATTTGATTATTAATATGTTAAAAATAAGGAAAATGACATATTTAACCTATTTTTTTAATCTTTTAAAGTTGAATTGTGTGAACGTTTATAGTTAAAAAAAAATTATTTATTACCATAACTTTTAGCTCAATTTGAAAGTTTAAAATTGACATCATTAAATAGAAAATTTTATGAGAATTAAAAAAATTGTATCGTTAAAATTAATATGCAGTGAGGAAATTTTTTATTGCTATTTATAGTAAATTAATCAGAGTAGCTCAATATTTTTTTGCATTTATATCGTAATAGATAACTTAAATACAAATAATAGTTATCATTTCCTAGTAACTTTTGGCGTTTAAAATTATTCTACAATTGAAATATGAACTGAATTAATTTTAATGATTTACTTTAACTAAAATAACCAATAAAAAAAAAACACATANCTTAAATAGAAGTAATAGTAATAATTTCCTAGGAACTTTTGTTGTTTGTTGAAAAGATTCTATAATTGAAATATTGAGAACTTAATTAATTTTAATGATTTACTTTAACTAAATGTACCAATCAAAACAAAGTTGTTAAAAAGATTTACTCAATTGAGTTTATTATAAAATTGATTATAATTGTAAAAATCCATTGTTAATTCAGGAGAAACTAACAATCATTTTTTTTAGAAATGATTTATATAGCAACATGATACCAAAAAATGATGAATATTATAGTCTAGTAGTTGCACACACAAATACAGTAAAAAAATTATTAAATTACAAAGTAAAAATCATATCAAACTTGATTCGTCAATAAATACTTTGAAAACATTAGAAATGAATGATTTTAATTGTCTGCATGGAGAACATGGGATAAGTAACTGTTTCATTGATAAATTAGAATTTTTTTTTCAATTTTTGAGAGTAATATCTTCAACTAGATACGAATTGTAGTAATTTGACGTATTGTTGAAAAAAGTAGGTCAAGTTAGAGCAGAGAAAATAAATGATAGTCACAAAAAAATATCTTCTCGGCTTTGCATCGAAGCGAAAACTTAAAATATAGTAAAATAATTTTAATACGAATAAGAAATTTCTTCTTGCAAGGGGCGACTAAAGTGATGGGATCCTTGATCTTTATTGAAGTTATTGAATCTAAATGAGATAAAAATCAAACGAGTTAAAAATTTATACTAGCTTAAAAAGAATTAAGAAAAAATGCAAAAACTACATTGCCATACGCGGGGTAGAACCTCGTACCCCAAAGCGTGTTACACATAAGTATTACCAACTCGGCAACCGTACGTCGATACTGACCATTGAAAAAATTGGCTATTTAAGCTAGTTCAAATTTCAAAGTTATTTTTCTCGACTTAAAAGAAGCAAACAAATTTAAATAAGTTTAACTTTCTATGCTATATTAATTTTTTATTTATATAATATTTATGAAAATCTGTAGTCCCCTTGTCAGGTATTTTAAAATAAAATAAAATACAAAACCCAGAATTTTAACACAAAAATAGCAAATTTTTGAATACGGTAGTCATTTTTACCGTGAAGACAAATCCAGAGGTCAAATTTTTTTTTTTCAAATTAAAGTATATTACATAAGCTTTAATTTAAGATATATATAAAAGTGTCAGTATTTCCGGAATACTTTCAAAAATTAAATTGAAAATATCTTAGTAACAATACGCATGTTTAAAGTTTTGACCCCCCTTGTTAAAGGGGTATGATCCGATTTACAAAAAAAGCGTGCCAGATGAAAGGGGTATATAAATATTTATTATAAAAAAATAATAATATTGATCCATACATTTTTCCAAAAGTTATATAAAATATAAATTAAATAATATAACATATAAAATCGAGTTTTTTTTCACGGAAATCGTACGTTTTTCTTCAACTTTGATGTCCGTTTTCACCACAAAGACAAGTCCATAGATCAAATTTTTTTTTTCAAATCAAAGTATATTACATAAGCTTTAATTTAAGATATATTTAAAAGTGTCAGTATTTCCGGAATACTTTCAAAAATTAAATTGAAAATATCGTAGTAACAATACGCATGTTTAAAGTTTTGACCCCCCTTGTTAAAGGGGTATGATCCGATTTACAAAAAAAGCGTGCCAGATGAAAGGGGTATATCAATATTTATTATAAAAAAATAATAATATAGATCCATACATTTTTCCAAAAGTTATATAAAATATAAATTAAATAATATAACATATAAAATCGAGATTTTTTTCACGGAAATCGTACGTTTTTCTTTAACTTTGATGTCCGTTTTCACCACGAAGACAAGTCCAGAGGTCAAATTTTTTTTTTTCAAATTAAAGTATATTACATAAGCTTTAATTTAAGATATATATAAAAGTGTCAGTCTTTCCGGAACATTTTCAAAAGTTAAGTTGAAAAAGTTCTACTTTCTATACGCATTTTAAAAGGTTTGCACCCCCCCTGTATAAAGGGAAATGGTCCGATTTTAAAAAAAAGTATGTCGAATGAAAGAAGTATATATAAAGTATTTATCATTAAAGAATAAAGTTGATTCATGCATTTTTTAAAAAGTTATAGCAACATAATGTTAAAAAATGTAAAATATAATATCAAGAATTTTTTCACAAAAATAGCATATTTTTGCATACGGTAGTCATTTTCACCATGAAGACAAGTCCAGAGGTCAAATTTTTTTTTTTCAAATTAAAGTATATTACATTAGCTTTAATTTAAGGTATATATAAAATTGTCAGTCTTTCCGGAACATTTTCAAAAGTTAAGTTGAAAAAGTTAATTTTTTGTAAAAAAGCTACCATTTTGAAACCCTTCCTGTGGGCTGTTAAAGGGTCAAATGTTCACAAAAATATTTAAAATGATAGGTAAATATCTAAGATATTTAAAAAAAAAAAAATTATATTGATTCGATCATTTTTAAAAAAGTTATGGCACTTTTAAGTAAAAAAATTGAAAAAATATCGAAAATTAGCGATTTTTAAATTTGTAATTTTTTTGGGGATTTCCCTCGTTTGCGGGAAACAAGGGAATTTTTTTCAATTTTTGAGGGTAATGTCTTTGACTAGATACGATTTGTGATCTTTTGACATATTGTTCATTAAAATCGGTCCAGCGAGAGCTGAGATTGAGTGTTTACAGACACAAAAATAAAAATAAAAAAAAAACACATCATAGTAAAATTAATACCTTCTCAGTTTCGCATCGAAGCTAAAATTATTAATGATTACCCACTGCCGCTTGAAGGTGATGAATATTATGTCGTAATACACTGGTCACTATCACAATTTGAAATAACAGTGGGCTACTCTGTTTTTGTCCATAATAATGGTTTTTCATTTAAGATTATTAACACTTTAATTCATAAATTATATTCATATGCTTAAAATAATATGATTGTTTTTAATTATATAACAATGTGTTAACCCTAGTCTAGAATTTAAAAAAAAACTATATTAACGTTGTATAAAAATGATTTGTATATTATCCATGTGTATTAATTTATATATTTCATATTTTATGCTTACTTAATAATAAACAATAACATAACAAGAATGACACAATGATGATTGTTTGGGGATCAAAAAATACTATAAAAGGGCTGAGGACTTGAGAGAATCTGTCTCTAAATATTCATTGAGCTGTTCGAATTGCGCTCTCGACTTCGATACTCAAAGTTCGTAATCATCATTGTGAAATTTTTACTTGTTAATTTATGAACTAAACATTTGAGTTCATGTTATTTTGTTATAACCTGATATTTTCAAAAGATATTTTTAGAACAAAGAAAAATCTTCAGGTAAGACTTTAAATCATTAAGAGTCAATACTTATATTATCTTACAATTCAATTATTTAGAATTAATAATCTGAATATAGAACGATAAAGCAATAGATAAAATAATTATATTTATCTTTAAACTTCAATTAATTGTGTAACGTGACAAAAGTATCTATTTGTTTTTTGTCTATTTGTATATTTGTGTTGAGCCGAATGCGGACTTCGACGGTGTTTGTCGGTAAAATTATCATGATAAGGTGTTGTGATTTGTTTATGCGCGTGCGAGATAGTCAGCTGTGTACTA
>NW_026099598.1:74922-75789 GCF_025091365.1 Daktulosphaira vitifoliae | reverse complement strand
CAAAAATAAACAAATCAACATAATTCTTTTTTATACTAAAACCTTAGATATTTCCCTTTCGTTTTATATCATTTTTTTAAAAATCTACATATTAAATTTTTTTACTTTTTTAAAGTCAAAAAAGTATTTTTAAATTTGAGTTAGCTTATCAAAGTCGAAAGCAACGAACAGTTGCCGAATCGCTAACACTTGTGTCTTTCACGCATAGGGTACGAGGTTAAAATCCGTCTGTGGCAATTAATATTTTGCATTTTTTTTTTTTAGTTAGAATAAAATGTCTAAATCATTTGATATTTATCTCATTTTGATTCAATAACTTCAATAGATATAAAGTATTCTATCACTTTAGTATCCCCTCGTGAGAAAAAATTTATATTCATGTTAATATTATTTTACTATGTATTTTTTTTTGTGGCTACGATTTATTTTGCCAACCCTCACTAGACCTAATTTTTTCAATGATACGTCAAATGATTACAATTCGTATTTAGTTTAAGTTATTACACTTGAAAATCGAAAAAATATTACTTATTCAAATAAAAAGTAGCTTAACCAGCTTTTTCCATACAAACAATTAAAATAATTAATTTCTAATATTCTTAAAGTATTTATTGTCGAATTAGATTTGATATGATAAAAGTTTTCAACTACAAAAGTAAATAATTTTACTTTGTAATTTATTAATTTTTTATCTCTATTTATGTGTGCTACTACCAGTCTATAACATTCCAAATTTTTTTGTAATATGTTGCTATATAAATCATAAATTTAAAAAAAAATTATTTTTAGTTTCACCTAAATTTAACGATGGATTTTTACAATTATTTTCAAATATTATAATACGCTCAATTGAGTAAATTTTTTTTT